>NC_061100.1:59704933-59716361 GCF_015104395.2 Macrobrachium nipponense
TATCTCATTTAAACACTAGAGTCCTTTCCCCAGTGTTAGATAAAATTGAATAACTGTAACTTGTGCAAGAAATCTTTAAGTCATTTGTGTCTAATCTGGGATTTTTTCCAGATCAGCTGAGTCTCATGTTCAAGTCTTCACAAGTGCTGCCTTAATGCAAGATACTATGAATAATCTTGAAAGCCAGCATTTACGTGAATCTTATTAGCCAGCTCTCTCCGTGCGAACAAGCTGCATTTACCCTTTCCCCAGGCCATTCAACGGCCTCGTGTAAATAAATGTATAATGTAAATTAATCAGATGGTTTTCAATAGCGACCTTATTATAGAGTAACATATTTCCCTTTGTTAAGGTAAGTTATTCTGCATTTTTCCCAAAAATATTTCCCTTTACGTATTTAGGCCCTTAAGGCCTGCTCATACGTAAAAATGGCGAACCTTGCCATCATCGAACCCGGGCTTGCTTAAAAAGCTTGTAAATTACTTTATCCCTTGTAAAACGTAAACTGTGAATGACTTTACAAAGCGTAAATCAGAGCACACTTGCGCGGGAGACACACGCATGACTCACTGGTAAGGCATATCATTCATTTTAATATGATTATTCTTATAACAAATGTTAGCTTAAGGTACGTTAGTAATTATTTTAGAAGTGTTTTGAATAAGATTGAACTTAGAAATATTATATTGTAATGGCCAGAGAGCAGAGCGAATTCTGTTATTTTGTATTGGTGCCCGCCTGACGAGACACGTGTGTGTAAGATAGATGCTAGTAAGTACTAGTTAAAACTAGGAAGTGCTTTGCCGGGGTTTATTGCATGTGTTAGCAATCCTAGCTAGTTAGGAGTGTTCTGCTAATAGTTATGGCAAAAGAAGTGTACAGGTCTTTTGTCTGTGATATGTTAGGGGAATTCGTTTAACTTTGTTTCATTCCAAGTGTTGGCAACACAGCACGCTCGCCTAGCCTTCCAGAGCTCGCTAGCTTGGTGCATGCGCTCTCTGGCCTGCCCGCTAACTCTTGTTCACGAACGACACCCATGTTTACCCCTTTAAACTTTATCTCAATGATTTAAGCAAAGTAACGTAGGTCTTGAAGTTTTAATGTAAATAATATCAATCTCCATATTAGTATCTATCATTCTGCCAGAGAAATTACTGTTAATTCGCCTTGTATAAGAAATTAGAATCTTGTTGTGTAAATTGCTCTTGCGTTTACAGGTTTTGAATCAGCTGTCTGAAGGACACGCTGTTCACCTCGCTCATCGTGTTTCACCTCGTATCGCTCACTCGCTGGCTGAGCTAAAGTTCATTTCACTTCGTACTTAACGTAACCTTTACCATTTACAAATGTTTTGCTAACATTTCATCTTAAAATCCTTACCGTCATTTTAAACTGTCACAGGGTCCTAGTAAACTTATGTAAAGTTAATGCAAATCTTAAAAGTAAATTACATTAAAAATATTGTTAACGTAAAACGCGTCATTGTAAATTTCATATTATAAGCGCAAGCCGCTACCAGTAACGTAAAAATCGTTCATCGCGAGCGCGTTATCGTTTACATAAAACCTATTCAAAAGCAATTCTTCCATTTAACTTTAACGTAAGTAGATCATTTAACGCAAGTTGCGTCATATTAAGTTAACATTATTAGTTCAAATAAATACAAGGAGTTTCGTCATATATCATTTCACGCTCTCAGAGAGAGAGAGAGAGAGAGAGAGAGAGAGGGAGAGAACCTATTATTACAAAAGCCAAGAGTACTACGTCCATTACTTACGCATACAACATTAACATTATTTTAGTCTCTTGTGTCTTTCATTTACACTGAGCGTGATACGCGCCTGTGTCCGTTGTAGTCTTGCAAGCATTTATTTCATTTACTGAGTATTTCAGCCAGGGACTGAGCATTTCTAATTTACCGTGACCTGTCGTGCCCGAGTGGTCTTTTCCATTTCTTTATCCCAAAAGACTTGCGTATACCGCAAGCACAGATTGCACAGTGTGCACCGCAACCTCATTACTTCCATCAAGGAAGTCGTTACCAGTCTAGGACTGGCCACCACCAGCGCACCACAGGCCTTACCATTTTACAGTGCCACTAATTCTTGACACTGTCCATCGACTGGCTGCTGAAGTACTCCCACCTTTTACTTTCTCTCCTCCACCATTACACTCTGCCACGAACAGAGTACCATTTCCCTTCAGTATATTTGAGTATACTGCATTTAGAGTCGTCCGACGGGACACAACAGCACGCTACCAGTGCCATCAATGAACGCCTCCTCAAAGTGCCGTGCACCTGTACAGACGTACAGTCACTCAAAAATATTCTGCAACATGTTCCAGAAGTTTTCGTTCACCTAATAATAATTTATCCTTTTGATATATACAGTGAAATTTGTTATTTTTATTTGTTTTTGGTTATTAATTGTACAGTTAACAATATAAAAAAGATTGCCCAGCGAAAAATTCGTATTAAGAAAAATAACGAAACATTTTGAAAAATTATGTGCCAGATGATTGGGCAAAAGAGTCTAATAAGAAACTATATTTCGAATCCAAATAAAAACTTATTAACTAATAAAATAATATTGCATAATCATCATTAATATTATATAAATAAGGAATTATATAATTCTACCATAACCGTTGTCAAAAACACAAAAAAGAAAAAAAATCTCATAACATCGTAAGTGCTCGTGTGACGCCGCACTTACGCGGGAAGTTAAACTGTATCGTCATTCGTCACTTGCACCGATAAGATGGATAACAGGCACCACCACACCACACTGTCTCTCAGGTCATCGATCATTAACCTGCATGAGGCTTATGTTTCCATCGGAGATATTGCTCGGGAGCTTGGCATACACAGAACAACCGTGCATAGATGGATACGACGACAAAGAGAAAGAGGAAATATAAATATATTAACAAGAAGTGGACGACCCCGTTGCACCACTGCTGAGGAAGATCATCGAATCATTGAAGCAGCTCGAGAAACTCCCTTGACAACCGCCGTAGCTATCAAGAGAGAACATGCCCTTCAGGTTGATGCCCAAACCATTCGTAACCGGCTGCATGAGGCTAAGATATTTCATCATATTCCTGCTAAGAAACCCCTCTTGACTGAAAAACATAAAGAAGAGAGGTTAGGGTTTGCTTTACAATATTACTCAGTGGCCGATGATTTCTGGAAGAAAGTTATCTTTTGTGATGAGAAGACATTCTCCACGGATGAGCATGGTAGTCTTCACTGCTGGCGTCCAGTTAATACAAGATAAGCTTTATTGAAGCGAACTAAGTAATTTTAAGTTTCTAGATAGTTTTCATTCTGTTGAAGCTCAGATAATAAGTAATAGAAAAATAGCCCTAATATAAAAGCTATTAAAATGGTAGGCCTAAGTAGCATTGAAAGAAATCAGATATTCCACATGATAGGTGCATATATATATATATTATATATATATATATATATATATATATATATAATTATATATATATATATATATATGTATGTATGTATATAATATGATATATATAATATAATATATATATTATATATATATAAGTATAAAACAAACAGCGATTATATACTATGTAATATAGACATATATGTGAAATTTTTTTGTCTAATTCAGCAGATTTTATATAAGCGATTAAGTATGTAGGCTAAGTGTCATTAAGGAAATCGAATGCATAATAGGGCCAGATATATATATGTATATATATATATATATATGTATATATATATATATATATATATATATATATTATATATATATATATATATATATATATATATATATATATATATATATATATATATATATATATATATATATATATATATATATATATATATGTATGTATGTATTATAGCCACTTCATGTTGCAGGAGTTTCTAAATCAATTAGCCAGCCACAGCACCGCACGTCCACTCAAACGCTACCGGCCACAGAGGCAGGTGATCGTTGAGTGGTTCCACCAAACCCTCAAGAGTCACTTGACTAAGCTCTGTGAGGAGGATGGCACTGCCTGGGAAGAAAATCTCCCATATGCACTGTTCTCCATATGGCAAATGGCTGTGGAGACCCTGGGCTATGGTCCATTTGAGGCACTTTACATTCACTCCATGCAGGGCCCCTTGCATCCTACATAACTCCTTGGAAAATCCGGACAAGGCTGATTGGGTACAGGAGGTTCCAATGATTCAGCGCAAACTTCGTGTAGTCTGGGCAGTTGACCAGGTGAATGAGGCAGTGACGCAGGAGCGGACAAAGCTGAAATACGATAAAAACGGCCAAGGTCTGACCCTTCAGCACCAGGGACCATGTCCTACACCTCCTGATAGGGACTACGTGCCCTACAAGACCCAGCACGGGCGTATTACACCGGGTCTCAACCCCGAGCACCAGGATGCAATCCAAGAGCTACTGGGAGACTATCCCAAGGTCCTCCAGGATTGGTTTTTAGGGGGCACTGACACCTGCAGAGCACATCATATGGGGGAAAAGTGGAGTACGGCCAATCGAGAAGAGTTACAGTGAGTGGGCTTCCCCCATCATCCTAGTCCTCAAGGAGGACTGGGAGGATCGGCTCTGCATTGACTACAGAAAACTGTGCCTGAATCTTAACCCCTCCCAAGAATAGAGGATTGCCTCAACAGCATCAGCAGCGCCTTATACCTCAGCCAAATCGACCCAGAGAAAGGCTACTGGTGAGTACCACTTGCCAAAGACTCATGCCATCTTACTGCCAACAGCTGATGAACAAGGTTCTGGATGGGATAGAGAACTGTGTGGTATACCTGGATGACCTTGTCAGTTACACAAGGTCTTGGGGAGAACACCTACAAATCCTGAGGAAAATCCTTGTGGCACTATGGAAGGTCAGCTTAGTATACTATCAATCTTCGGAAGTACCAGTTTGGGGTGGCAGAAGTCATGTATTTAGGGCATCATATAGGGAACAGCCTGCTGATGCCCAAGGACGCTAACTTCCATGCTATTCGGAGTATGCCCTATCCCTGGACAAAGAAGGAGGTGCAGTGGTTCGTCCGGATGGTGCAATATTTTCGCCACTCCATCCCAAACTTTGCGAACAAGCCATTCAAGTGTACCCCAGAATGCGAAGAGGCGGATGATCACTTGAAAAATGTACTCAAACTTGTCAGTCCTGCGTGCTCCCGACTATTAGCACCCCTTCTGCCTTGCTGTGGACACCAGCGATTTGGGGATAGGTGGGATAATGTGTCAAAAAAAGGAGGGAATCAGGCATCCAGTCGCCTACTACTCCAAGAAGCTGAATACAGCACCATCAAGAAAGAGCTGCTAGGATCATATTAGCCATAAAACATTTTGAGGAGTTCCACACCAGCCATCGATTTCCCCTTGTAATCTTCACCAATCATAACCTCCTATGGTACCTAACAGCATTGTGGAACCAGAACAAGTGCCTAATGCACTGGTGATTTGATCTCCAAGATTACAATTGGAGGATCAAGCGTATTAAGGGGTTAGATAATGAAATAGCAGATGTCATGTCTAGGAGCCACTAGCCAGCCAGCTATTCCCTCTGGAAAGGAGGTAGAGATCATCCTGGCACTCTTCCAAAGTAAGTGCCATAGAATGTCTCGGGGCTAATCCGAACTGAACAGTAGTAAAATACATGCCAATCCAACCCTATCCTTCATGTCATTTTGCACATTCTGAGAAGACTGTTGTACCAAATCACTATTAACATCTTTTATCTTTAATGTTCCCTTGGGAGAAATTAATTTCTGTCATCTTCCTCCACAAAAAGGTATCCACTATTTAACCTCAATGAGGGAAAGACACTCTGCATTACTAATGAGACAGGCGAGAGTGTAGTTCAAACTTGCTCTTAAACACTGCAGATTAAATGAGAAACAACTAAGAGCCGATGCAATGTCTAGAAGTTTAGAATCCGGTGATTATCCTCATCTTTGGAAAGACATCCAGTCCTTAAATCCCAAAACTAAAAAGCTATCAAAGAGAGTAGGGGAAGCAGTCGGTGACGAGGCTATTACAAGTATGTGGAGCAATCACTTCAACAATATCCTGAATTGCATAAACAATCAAGACTCCCGAAGGGATGTAGATAACCTCCTTACTGATAACATTCAATTTCATTTTGTAGTTCATATTACACCAGGCAACATCAGCGATGCCATAAACAGCCTACCTAATAATAAATCAACCAGCTGTGATGTTCTTCCTGCAGAGGCTTTCAAATATTGCCATTTGATAATTTACATTTTGCTAGCTGCCGTATTTAATGCGTGCATAATTCACCAGTTTCTTCCAGACTCCCTACTATTAGTTCACTTGATACCATTAATTAATAACAAGCTAAAGGATGCAGCTTACCCTGGCAATTACCAGCCGATTGCAATCGCAATGGTCGTCTCAAAGATACTTGAATCGGTTCTTCTAGTGAGACTTCTCCCCTTTCTACACACCACTGACAACCAATTCGGATTTAAAGCAAACCGCTCAACCTACACCTGCATCTACATACCGAAAGTATTGCTAAACTATTACCTATCATCAGCCTCTCCTGTTTGCCTTTGTTTTGTGAATGTGAGAAAATCATTTATATTGCAGGTTCTCCACACAGTAATTCTGTGTTAAATGGGGTAGCGTATTATTGTACACCTTTGGCTCCCTAAACAGGCTTTGGAAAGTGGCATTCTCTCCCCATAACTGTTTAATAATTACACAGATGCCTTGAATGTCAAACTGAACTCACTCCCAATCGGATGCACTGTCAATGAAACAACTATAAACCTCTGTTTCGCCGATGGTAAGGTTCTGATTTCCCCATCAGTTCAAGGTCTCCAACAACTCATCGACACTTGCCGCCAATATGCAGAGGAATTTTATATCCTTTACAACGAAACCAAGACCAAGTGCATGTCGCTGCTCCTGAGATCGCTTAAGCATGTTGTAGAACCGCAAATTTTCCTCTGGAATCATCGGCTGGAATTCGTGCACAAATTTCCGTATCTAGGTCACATTACCATGGACGACCTAAAGGATATGTCACACATTGAACAGAGGCGTAGTAAAGTATGTGCAACTGGCAACATGATTGCAAGGAGGTTTGCCTTCTGTCACCGAGACGAAACTAGTGCTCTTCCACTAGTGTTCCCTGTAGAAGAACTACACCAGGGAGACCATGAGACATATCACTGTTGTGCACAATGACACTCTGAGATGACTCACAAGCATTCCTCGCTACCACTCCACCACACAGATGTTCATAGAAAACCGCCTAGACAACTTACTCTCAATTCTCGTATTTAGCCCTCGCAACCTGAATTCTGTAACTACCTAAGATCTCTAGCTGAAATTTAAACTACATAATCTGTGCATTAACTACTATAACTCTCAATGCATTTTTCTTTTCTCTCTAATATTATTACTGTTATTACCATTATTATGATTACTATCTTTTATACTACCTCAGCAATTGTGTGGATAGTGATGTTTATTCATTTTTTTACCATGTTGTTTCGTGTATCTAGATTGTGTATGTTACTGTCTGTATTTTATATATACCCTGAGCTGAAATAAAGGATATTATTATTATTATTATTTTTTTATTTTTGCTCTATCACAGTCCTCCAATTCGACTGGGTGGTATTTATAGTGTGGGGTTCCGGGTTGCATCCTGCCTCCTTAGGAGTCCATCACTTTTCTTACCAGGATCACACTCTTCTGCATGAGTCCTGGAGCTACTTCAGCCTCTTGTTTTCTAGATTCCTTTTCGGGGATCTTGGGATCGTGCCTAGTGCTCCTATGATTATGGGTACAATTTCCACTGGCATATCCCATATCTTTCTTATTTCTATTTTCAGATCTTGATACTTATCCATTTTTTCCCTTTCTTTCTCTTCAAATCTGGTGTCACATGGTATTGCGACATCAATGAGTGATACTTTCTTCTTGACTTTGTCAATCAACGTCATGTCTGGTCTATTTGCACGTATCACCCTATCTGTTCTGATACCATAGTCCAAGAGGATCTTTGCCTGATCGTTTTCTATCACTCCCTCAGGTTGGTGCTCGTACCACTTATTACTGATCTTGTGCCGCTGTTATCATTCCTTCAGTTTCCTTCTTTAGCTCTCCCCTCTGTAGCCATTGCCATGTGTCATCGCTGGCAAGTTCTTTAGTCTGTCTCATGTATTGTCCGTACATTGGTTTGTTGTGCCAGTCCTCTGTTCTGTTTGTCATTCTCCTGTCTCTGTATATTTCTGGGTCTTTGTCTACTTTTATTAGTCCTTCTTCCATGCACTCTTTAGCAACTCGTCTTCACTGGTTTTCAGATATTGTCCTCTCCCTCCTTCCTTTCGGATTATGTATAGTCTGTCCGTATTTGCTCTTGGGTGTAGTGCTTTGTGTATTGTCATATGTTTCCTGGTTTTTTATCTATGCTGTGGAGTTCTGCCTTCGTCCATTCCACTATTCCTGCGCTGTATCTGATTACTGGGGCACTGCCGCCATGTGTTTTATGGCTTTTATCATGTTTCCGGCGTTGAGTTTTGACTTGAGTATCGCCTTAAGTCTCTGCATATATTCTTTCCTGATCGTGTCCTTCATCTCTTGGTGTTTTATATCCCCTCCTTCCATTATTCCCAGGTATTTGTATCCAGTCTCATCTATGTGTTTGATGTTGCTCCCATCTGGTAGCTTTATCCCTTCAGTTCTCGTTACTTTGCCTTTTTGTATGTTGACTAAGGCGCATTTTTCCCAAACTCCATCCTGATGTCCCCAGATACAATCCTTACAGTCTGGATTAGGGTATCTATTTCCTTGATGCTCTTACCATACAACTTGATGTCGTCCATGAACATCAGATGGTTAATTCTGTTGCCTCTTATCTTGACTTTGTACCCGGCATCCATCTTCTGTAGTACTTTTGTCATGTGAATCATGGCTACTACGAGAGTAGTGGGGACAGTTAGTCGTCCTGGAAGATCCCTCTCCTGTTATTAACCTCTGCTAGTCTTATTCCAGAGCTTGTAAGTATTGTATTCCATTTGCGCATTGTATTTTTGAGGAAGCTGATGGTGTTTTCCTCTGCCCCATATATTTTCAGGCATTCTATTAGCCATGTGAGTGGCATCATGTCGAAGGCTTTCTTATAGTCTATCCATGACATGCTTAGGTTGGTTTTCCTTCTCCTACTGTTCTTCATTACCATTTTGTCTATCAGGAGGTGGTCTTTTGTGCCCCTACACTTCCTTCTGCAGCCCTTCTGTTGGTTGGGGATGGTGCTTGTCTCCTCTAGGTAGTTGTATAACCTTTCACTGATGATACCTGTTAGGAACTTCCACATTATTGGTAGGCAGGCGATAGCCCTGTAGTTACTGGCTATATTTCCCTTACTCTTGTCTTTTTGTACTAAGGATGTTCTTCCTGTGGTCATCCATTTGGGTGCATGGGCGATTTGAGATACAATGCTGGAGTTGTTCTGCTATTTGTGGGTGTAGGGCCTTGAAGTTTTGAGCCAGTATCCATGGAATTTATCGGGACCTGGGGCTTTCCAGTTTGGCATTTTCTTTAGTTGGTGTCTGACTGTCTGTCGTGATCTCTGTGAATCTTTGTTTTTATTATTATTATCATTATTGTTTATTATTATTATTATTATTATTTTTTTCTTTGCTCTATCACAGTCCCCCAATTCGACTGGGTGGTATTTATAGTGTGGGGTTCCGGGTTGCATCCTGCCTCCTTAGGAGTCCATCACTTTTCTTACTATGTGTGCCGTTTCTTTTAGGATCACACTCTTCTGCATGAGACCTGGAGCTACTTCAGCCTCTAGTTTGTCTAGATTCCTTTTCAGGGATCTTGGGATCGTGCCTAGTGCTCCTATGATTATGGGTACAATTTCCACTGGCATATCCCATATCCTTCTTATTTCTATTTTCAGATCTTGATACTTATCCATTTTTTCCCTCTCTTTTTCTTCAACTCTGGTGTCCCATGGTATTGCGACATCAATGAGTGATACTTTCTTCTTGACTTTGTCAATCAACGTCACGTCTGGTCTGTTTGCACGTATCACCCTATCCGTTCTGATACCATAGTCCAAGAGGATCTTTGCGTGATCGTTTTCTATCACTCCCTCAGGTTGGTGCTCGTACCACTTATTACTGCAAGGTAGCTGATGTTTCTTGCACAGGCTCCAGTGGAGGGCTTTTGCCACTGAATCATGCCTCTTTTTGTACTGGTTCTGTGCAAGTGCCGGGCATTCGCTTGCTATGTGGTTTATGGTTTCATTTTTCGTATTGCACTTCCTACATATGGGAGAGATGTTATTTCCGTCTATCGTTCTTTGAATATATCTGGTTCTTAGGGCCTGATCTTGTGCCGCAGTTATCATTCCTTCAGTTTCCTTCTTTAGCTCTCCCCTCTGTAGCCATTGCCATGTGTCATCGCTGGCTAGTTCTTTAGTCTGTCTCATGTATTGTCCGTGCATTGGTTTGTTGTGCCAGTCCTCTGTTCTGTCTGTCATTCTCCTGTGTCTGTATATTTCTGGGTCTTTGTCTACTTTTATTAGTCCTTCTTCCCATGCACTCTTTAGCCATTCGTCTTCACTGGTTTTCAGATATTGCCCCAGTGCTCTGTTCTCAATCTTGACGCAGTCCTCTATACTTAGTAGTCCTCTCCCTCCTTCCTTTCGTGTTATGTATAGTCTGTCCGTATTTGCTCTTGGGTGTAGTGCTTTGTGTATTGTCATATGTTTCCTGGTTTTCTGATCTAAGCTGCGGAGTTCTGCCTTCGTCCATTCCACTATTCCTGCGCTGTATCTGATTACTGGCACTGCCCATGTGTTTATGGCTTTTATCATGTTTCCGGCGTTGAGTTTTGACTTGAGTATCGCCTTGAGTCTCTGCATATATTCTTTCCTGATCGTGTCCTTCATCTCTTGGTGTTTTATATCCCCTCCTTCCATTATTCCCAGGTATTTGTATCCAGTCTCATCTATGTGTTTGATGTTGCTCCATCTGGTAGCTTTATCCCTTCAGTTCTCGTTACTTTGCCTTTTTGTATGTTGACTAAGGCGCATTTTTCTATTCCAAACTCCATCCTGATGTCCCCAGATACAATCCTTACAGTCTGGATTAGGGTATCTATTTCCTTGATGCTCTTACCATACAGCTTGATGTCGTCCATGAACATCAGATGGTTGATTCTGTTGCCTCTTTTCTTGAGTTGGTACCCGGCATCCATCTTCTGTAGTACTTTTGTCATGGGAATCATGGCTACTACGAAGAGTAGTGGGGACAGTGAGTCGCCCTGGAAGATCCCTCTCCTGATTATTATTATTATTATTATTATTATTATTATTATTATTATTATTATTATTATTATTATTATTATTATTAAAATCCCTC
>NC_061100.1:59716861-59734361 GCF_015104395.2 Macrobrachium nipponense
TTATTATTAAAATCCCTCTGGCATCGGGTCAATTGTATTATGAAACCTCAGGGCCCCTAACACGTATGTGAAACATGTTTTTAATGCCACTTCAGGGCCAATTAAAAGCATGAACTGCCTTAGGTGAAATAGAAGGTATTCATATATGATAGAACCAAGTTTATTACTAACCCACTTAGAATAAGGTTAGAATAAGTAAACTTTTAAGTGAGATAAAATTATAAGTTCACTTTATTATTATAATTAGTTATTATTTCATTTATAAGTAAAATGATTATGATAAGTTTACTAGCTAATCTTTGAGAATAATATGCCTGGGCGAGGTAATATTGAGTTAAACATTAAAACTATTTAAATTGAGTTATTTTGTTCCCTTGTACCTTGAGGGACTATTCCGAAGAGAACCTTCAGTTATTGTATCTAAATAAGACTACATTGCAAGAAGCACAATGGCAAGTTAATATACGTATAACTATAATAAATTTATTTAAGGTAGATTCTTGTGCCTACGAGACATTTGTTTGGCGGCCTCTGATTGCCTGGTACCGGGAGGTAAGCCTCTCGCTCAGAGTCCCATTATTTTTGTCTCTGGCTTAGAAAACTAGTAATATGTTTATTTCTTCAATCATCTAACGCTTTGCTCAAGATAGGAAAGTCATACCATAGGATTCTAAGTCATCTTTTCATGAAATCAATAAGATAAAACAAAGGAATTACAACGAGTAAAAGTGAAGAGAGAAGTATTTAATTCTTTATACCTGTTTTCACTTATCATCGGATTTTGCATCAATAATGCAATCAAGATAAAATAAAACTTCTTTTCATACAACAAATTCACCCTGAATACACTGGTTTTTCAGATTTTGGATGCGTGTAATATGCGAAGAGAAAATGAAAAATATGTCTCATTATGTAGCATCCATAAATGATTGAAGTTAGACGGTATTGCCAAGAGAATGAGATCTGCAAGGCGTTGTTGCGTTTGTCGTCTCAGCATGAGATTTGAGTTGCCAATTAGCAGTGTCGACAATATTTTCCATGTTGTATCATTACATATTTTATAATTAAATACACAGAATTCCGATTATGACTGCCAAACATTTTCAATCCAATATCATATAGTATGTTTGGACATATCTGACAAAGAAGGAAAATAATAATAATCAGACGGACGCATTTGGTATCGTTAGCCCAGATCTAGGCAGGCCATGGGTAATTCAGTCCCGTGGACAGACGATTTCCCACTTCTCAACTCAGCCTAAGCTTTAATCAGGTTGTTTCAGAATATTGTGTCTAATTTTATTATATGATGAATATATTTTCAAACGAAAGAAATATCAGACTTATTTGAGTATTATGAAATAATAATCTCAGCAAAGTAATAAATAACAAAGAATTGAGAAAGATTGACTTCCTTCAGGATGAGTCAAGTACGGATGCAACATTTTAAGACATAGTCTTCTTTTTTCTCTTCACATGTTACACGCATTTAAAATATAAAAGCACCAGCGTACTCAGGGTGATTTTATTGTATGAAAATAAGTGTTTCATTTTATCTTGATGGCGTAAATCATTAAAAATCCGATGACAAATAAAAACAGGTATAAAGAATGGGATGTCTTTCTCTTCACTCTTACTCGTTGAAATTCCTTTGTGTTTTATCATATTGATTTCAGGAAAAGATTATTTATTTGTACAATTTATTTTGGTATGACCAAAACTTTCCTATCTTTTGTAAAACGTGAGATAAATGAAGAAATATAAACATATTGCTAGTTTTCTAAGCTACAAACAAAAATATGATGCAATGAGCAAGTAGCCTACCTTCCAGTACCACCCAATCAGAGGCTGCCAATCAAACATCTCGTAGGCACAAGAATCCACCTTAAGTGAATCGACTATAGTAGTTGCGAGCCAATTGGTGTAGGTCCTTGTGTTACATGACCGTAACAAAATTCATTGGATTAAGTCTTATGTAATCAGATTCCTCAGAGGGCAGAAGAAAATAATTGTTCCACTGCAAAATGGCATAACGCCATTTTGCACTCAATAAAGTAAAAATAACAGTTGAACAAGCACAAAAGCATCTCTTTCTCTCACTCTCACCCATTTCTCACTTCTTATGACCGCCACTCACCTGTCTTTACAGAAACCTCCGGCCGTAAGCTCCCAAAAGCCGAATATTATTCAAGAATCCACCGAAGGCCATACGAAGTTAATAAAAGATGTCAGCGAGAGAAAGTATCTCTGTCACTCAGTCATCGCTCAGTCATGCTCAGTGACTCTCAGGTACTCCTCAGACGCCTGAATCCCATCTGCTGAGCTGCCCTAGCTCCTGGTGTTTCGCGTGGCTGCAGCCTGGACCATCACCTGATGGCCTTGGAGTGAATTTCCCTTCCTTCATCGGTGCCTTTTAAGAAGCAGAACCCAGCGGCAAAAGTGGATAAAGTACAGGTGTAGTTGGCAGTCACGTTTGTCTTTTTCTGAATTTTCCCATCGTTGTGCTTGTGCTATTGTTCATAGCTATCCTTGTTATCCCCCCCCACAGCCGCGCTTCCCTGTTCTATTAAGCTAATCGAATTTAAGCAGTGTGGTTCCCTTGAATATGATTTACTAATGCTCATTGCTTGAATAAACTCCCAGTATTAGCAGTTGATGAAGAGAATTTAGTAAGAGTGATAACGTAAGTCGGTGTCTGTATTTCACACCCTCCCATTCAATACAATAACGTTCTGTGAAATAATTTAGTATTTTTTCCCTTTGAGGGAATTCCTAGAACAAAAGATTCATGTTAAGCAAGTCGGAAGACTTTGGCGGCATCACCACATTTGATCAGTCCTTTGTGTGTCGAACATGACAGAGAAATATCTTGTTTCAGGTATCCTATCGAGTTCATCCCTGCTGTGAGAGGTGGGTCCTCCTCATCCTACACTCCGGTCATACACCTACATTCGCGCTCCAATTCCCAGAAAGTATCGGGCACCCGCACATGTATTTTCAGTGCTACAAGCAATTGTTCTTTCAGTAATAAGTTGGACCTTGAGTCCTAATATGTCTAGTGATTAGCTTGTAAATACATTCCCTGTAAATTTGATCCTTAGAGTTTTCCTTACATTTGTCCCTTGAAACCTAATCTTGGCCCTGAGCCGTAAATTTCTGTTCATAAACTAGACCTTATAAGAGCTTCCTTTTGATTAGGTCAGATGCGTTTTAACTATTGTTTCAGAGAGACGATCTCACATTTATGAATATATATATATATATATATATATATATATATATATATATATATATATATATATATATATATATATATATATACATACATAAACACACACACACACACACACACACATATATATATAAATATATATATATATATATATATATATATATATATATATATATATATATAATATATATATATATAGATATATATATATATATATATATAATGCACAGGGAGCAGGAGCAAGAACAAACATGGCGAAGTATTACAACACTTTATTCCGACGCGTTTCGCATCATTCAACAGAATGCATCTTCAGGGTCTGTATTATAAATAATGACCAATATAAATTAAATTGATTTGAAAATTGCCTCAATATTATTTACAAACTAGTTAAAATGAAAACCGAAACTTCATACATAGATAAAAATACACTAACAATTGACAAAACAACACGAGAAATTAAAAGCACATACGTTAATTAAAAGTTCAGATAGAAAGTTAAAACAAAAAACTAAATAAATAAATTAGTAAAACACAGAGTTAAAAAATATTTGAGGAGCACTGGGGGTCGACCTACCATGGTAAGAGATAAAAAAAATTAAGAATGTGCACAGAAACATTGGCTTAAGAAAGATGCAAGGGTGTGGAGGTGATCTGGTGGTTCAACTGCGGAGCAGGTTGTTTAATAAAAAGGCTCTCGAGAATCAATAGTTCATTTAGGGTGAAGGTTTGACCAACAATAATAAAATCATCATATTTAATGTCAACTTTACATTTTTTGCTATGTTCACGTATACTGGACTGTTCGGGATTTGATAGTGAACATCCAGTACGGAAACTAACTCCCTTGTGGCAGTCTATGCGAACCCTCATCATCCTCTGAGAAGAACCCACGTAAGTTCCCAGACTACATCTGGGACAAGAATATTTGTACACTATACCAGAAAACATGACGGGGCATAAACGATCTTTAAATCTAAACATGGAACCAATTGTTAGTGGTTTAACAGAATAAGTTTTACCTTTAATGCGCCAAAGTATTTTTGTTCGATTTTTGTAAATTCGGCCCTGAAGGAATCATCGTATAAATATGGGAATCGGGCATAAAAAGGAAGCTTTGGAACATTTATTTCATTGGTGTTGGTGCAAAACTCTTTATTAAGGACCTTATAAATAATCCTGTTGACGAGCTTGGTGGGAAAGCAGTTATCGTTAAAATATGCTAAAAGAAAGGCAATTTCTTTATGAAAGACATGCCAGGTAGACGTAAGGGAGACTGCTCTATATACAAGAGTAAAAATGGAATTAGATTTAAAATTATGAAAACAAAAGCTATGAAAATTCGTTCCCAAACCTGTAAATGTCTTTTTCCTAAAAATTGTATTGTTAAACTTACTGTTTTCACGAAATACTTCTACATCTAAAAATGGAAGACGGTCGTTCACTTCACTTTCAAGGGTAAACTTAATATTGGGTGATACGAATTACTGAATTCAAAAAATGCATCGCAATCAAAATTACGCCGGAAAAGGATGAAGGTGTCGTCAACGTATCTTTTATAAAATAAAGGGCGGAAGGAAAGAGGGCACTCATCGAAAAAGCGCTCTTCCAGCCAGCACATAAAGATATTGGATTGGAACTCATCCCAGATTTTATACAAAAGCAGCTGCCGATACAAATGTCAGATGGTAGAGTCTTCACTGATAAAATAACAAGATAATAGGATCAACCTTTCCAATGGAACCTGGGACTCTCAGAATATAGACATTATCTTCCTTAAAGAAACGATGAAGAAGATTAAGGCAATTGACAGAACCAACGCTGGCTTAGAGGTGACCTCAAGCATCACCTGAGGGCATATCTCCCACTATATATTACGCAAATATAACTTATTTTATCAGTTACTACTTGATTAGTGTGGGAGTCAGGATACCGAAATATAGTCTTTACCTTTAAGCCAGAGTGTATTAATAGGCATTATAAATATATATATATTATATATATATATATATATATATATATATATATATATATATATATATATATGAATGTCTTCTTATGTAATACAACAGTATAATATGAAGATAAAAGGCCCATAAAACGCTATTTTAACGTTACAACCATATATTTTGAGCACTTCCTTCTGTGCTCCTGATCACTGGTAAAATATGGACATAGGATGTCTTACAAAAGTATATATACAAAAACATATGTAGGTGTGGCAGTTAGTCTCTGCTGGTGACCCAGGAAGTGTGAAAATTAAACTGATCCCAGGTGATTTTTGGCCTCATTAACTCCCGTCAGGTACTCGTCCGGTGGTCGGATGTTCTTGGACACTTGCTTGAGGAGCGGCCATAGGATTATTCATCGATGTCATCCAATTTCCAATGTCCTCCTGACAGGTTCGTATTGTTGGTTTGATTGATGTTAGCAGATTCCAGCATTTTCCTTTTGTACGGACAGCTACTTTTGAAAATCAGCTCCGCCCCACCCCAGTTAATAGTATGATCTTTGTCCCTAATATGTAGGAAAATCCCCGAGTTCTCTTGTGCATATCTCACTGAACTATTGGGTACTGCTAATCTTTGTGAGATGGATCTGCCGGTTTCCACAATGTAAATCTCATCACAATTGCTACACGGTATCTTGTAAACTCCAGCTTCTTCTCCTCTTTTATTTAGGTATACATTAAAGAGCGAACTCCTGATGGATTTGGGATACGGAAAAATAAAAGGATTATTAGACCTGAGGTGTTCCATGGCTTTTTTTATGTTTTCATCGTATGGAATTTTTATTTTATTGCTGTAGTCTATTTGCCTATCGTAAGTGGGACCTCTATAGTATACTGTATTCGCTTTATTTATAGCCTTCTCGATAATGTATGGTCGGTAAAGTAGTTGAATTAGGTGTTGGCACATCGTGTTGAATTCTTTATTTACGTACCCATTTGAACATCTTCTAAGACCCCTGAGGACACATCGAGGTAACTTAGGAAATGAATATATGAAACAACGAAAGCTGGTTTCCTGTACACTGTGAACACAAATCTATTCTGCTCTCTTATGATTAGTAAGTCTAAGAAAGGACGGGAAATTGCTGTTCCTAGACGTACTAATCATAAGAAAGCAGAATAGATATGGATTCACAGTATACAGGAAACCAACTTTCACTATTTCATATATTCATTTCCTAAGTTACAGCGATGTATCCTTAAAGAATTCAACATGATCCACCAACACCTAATGCAACTGCTTTACTCACCATACATTATCGAGAAGGCTATAAATAAAGCAAATAAAATATACTATAGAGGTCCCACTCATAATACACAAATAGACTTCAGCAATAAAATAAACATTCCATTTCAGGGTCTTGAAGGTATACAAAAGTTAGATTTTAATCAGAATATCTTGTAGTTAGTTACAGGCTGGTATTTTCATTTCAAAGGGGATTTTGGCAAAATTGAGCTAACTACAAAATTTTTGGGATTAACATTAAATCTGTAGACGATAACTTGCAGTTTCTTCAGCAACGCCCTTAAGATTCGAGTTATGATAATGTTCTCTCTCTCTCTCTCTCTCTCTCTCTCTCTCTCTCTCTCTCTCTCTCTCTCATTAATCTACATGGATATGTGCCTGTGAAACAGAATTTTATTTTTGTTTTACTGCATGCATGTACATAAACGGACTAGGTCAAATTGTTTACATTTTAGCAGACATTAGCATTCAAGTGCAACTTGCATATCCAGTGGAGACACCTCTCAACATCTTTAGACTGTTTCATCGTACCGAAGTTGAATATTTATGTGTACTACATCCAGCATCGTTCCCTTATGCAAATGCAAAGCGTTTCGACGCCTGTCCATTTCGATTCTCCTTCCTTCTTCTGCCTCACTCGACGTAAACGAGTCTCGCAGTTTGCCGTTAGGAAATACTTGGTCAACAGTCAAATCACTTATCTGCCTCGACGCTGTTAATGCTCTTCCTGTCTTCGAAAGGAAAGTCAGTAATGGCAACAAAGCTGAGTCCTATGATCTCTCTCTCTCTCTCTCTCTTGGCGCATAATTGCACATACTGCGTAGATGAGAACAGTTCTAGAAAATCAATAACCGCCCACGTCATCCAGCAATCAACAAATCGTTATTGCAACGAAGAGTAACATAGATCCCACCATCATCAGTCTTCTGATTCCTCTTCTAGCGCCGACTGCCGTCATTTTTCACCCTTTTCCTTTCCTTTCCTTCTTGGCTCAACGTTTTCATAACCAGAGCCAAAGATGGATGAAGAAACATCATCGCTGACGGGAGAGGAGGGGAGTTTAATGGGGGGGAGATCCTCAACTCAGCTTTGATTTTCCTCCTCTTCTTCCTCTGGCGTCGCCTATGAAAGCAATAAAAATCACAGCGACGAGAAGCCATTCGATACGATTATCTCTGGCAGACGGAGAAATATTTCCTTAAGATTACTTGCTTTTAAGGCGTCTCCTGACGCAGTCTGCAGCTCTCCACTGGGATTGCATCCTTGCACAACAGAAACCCGGCTAGATAATTTTTTTTTACTTTGTTTTTCCATTTCACAATGAATATTGAGATACCAGGATATTCACTTCTTATAAATGACTAATAAGAGACTTAAGATACACTACTAGTAAGGCTGTCAAATATTGAAGAGTCGAATATTGCTAGATGGAACATATACTTAAAACAGATTGATTAATTTCACATAGAAAAACTAGTGCTTTAACTACTATGGCAACAGGGTTAGAGAATACCGGAATTCATAATGGGTAAAAAAAGAATAAACACCCCCGTTAATAAAGCACATAGAATTCACATAAATTTACAGTATGCTCTCATCAATAGGAAAGTTATTTACAAAGAAATTATTATTAAAACTCTAACCGGACAAGACTAAAAGAATATAAAAATTTGTATGTTGTTAAGATGACCAGACTTTTCACTGAACTTGAAGAGTCTGTGAGGTTTATTAACAAAATTCCCTCCGGAAATCCTGACAAAGGGGGATTATCTCCACATCCTGATACTTATTATGGTCTCAGGTTCCAAAGGCAGGAACTTCTGACTGCACAGACAAGAGTAACTAGTGGCCACTGTAAAATGGCTGTGCTTGTCTGGGTATAATAAACCCGCGTGTCTTTGTCTCTAACCAGTTGTACTGCAAGAGGAATCAGTTTCTAAATTCCCAGGCGTATTACGGTAATCCCATTACTGAGTTATTTTTAATATTTCTAACCAAACCCTCCCGTAATATCTGCCGAGACTGCTTGAGTATGCTTTTGATGCTTGAAATTATATTTCTAAATGTCAATCCTCAGATATTAAAAACTATGTAGCCTACGCTAGAGGGCTTTAAATTGGTCTGCTGATCATCCACCCCCTCAATCACCAAACATGCTAAAATGCAGAATTCTAGCCTAAGTAGTTTTTTTTTTCAAGGTTAAAGTTACCCTTAATCGTGCGTCTCGCAACGATATAGGCCAGGCCACCACCGGACCGTGATTAAAGTTTCATGGGCTCATACCATTATACCGAGACCATCGAAAAATATTTCTATTTTCGGTGGCGTCGATTATATGATGTACAGAAAACTCGATTGCGCAAAGGAAACTTCGGAGCATTTTTATTTTACTTGTTATTTCTTGTCGATGGGAACACAATTGTACCTCACAAATTATATTGAAATTATTCGGGATAGCTCACCGGCAAAATTGAAAAGCTCGTTCATGAGAAACTACGAGCTTTGAATGGAATTCAACTTTTCTTCAACTCAGCTGCCTTGGTTCATGGTGGCCTCAATGCCCTCGTGTTTAGGAGTCTTCAACTTGAATAAAAAACAAATCACCCGCTCATGACAGTTTTTTATTCTGTCATTTCTACATTTCTTTATGCAAGATGGCGACTATATTTGTTTCGGAGAACTTCACTTCAGCTATGGTTTGATCAGGGTGATAGAGATATCCTTCTCACCTGAAAGGGCTTGTAACATCAGTCAGGCCACCTCTTCACAGTTTACCTCTGAAGGGTTCTCTCATTCTTAAAACCTTCATTATTCTATGAGGCCTTTTTATGATTTCATTCCAGGTTGTCCCGCTTTTCTCCTTCCTCTTTCTTTTCTTTTTTCTGTTTATATTCTTGAAGTGTCTGCATCAGTTATTTTGTGAGTAAGGAATACAAGATACAATTGTTCCAGTGTGTTCCCGAAGATAATACATTTAAATTGTGCTGCATAATTTGAAAAAAAATTGACGCTGGTTCCCAAGAATGAAATTAACAGAAACTCCAGATTGCAAATGTTTGACTTCACGCTACTGAATAAAGGACGTTCCATATTAGAGAGAGAGAGAGAGAGAGAGAGAGAGAGAGAGAGAGAGAGAGAGGCTCCTTCTTCTCTCGCACGATGGCGGCGGCGTCTCCCTGACTGCGTCAAAGGAGAGGGACATTTTTATGGCGGCTTTTGCAGGCAGCCAGAGCGCGCCATTCGCATCCCTTAGTTATGAATGGGATAAAGAAAAATTTCCAGGGGAAATAGTAATTCTAATCCCGGGACAGAGAAAGAGTGATGTGGGTCAGATCTATTTTTGGGATTATGTAATTTCGTGAATATTTGTGAGATACCATAGAAACAGCACTGTCATTCTTGATTCCTTAAGAAAATAAAGAAGTATAATATTTCATGCAAATGTTTCCATAAGGTCGTCGTGAATTTCAAGAGCAAGATTATTCACCGAGGTATTCGGTAGTCAGGGTGTGTAGCAGCAGATCGATTACGGAGTAGAGTTAGGGGTGGGTGAGGGTTAGCACAGGGGTAGAGCCCCTAGTGGGAAGGGTGTTCTTATCTTTAGAACTCGATTGCCGCTCTGATTGGCATAAAAGGATGTCTTTTGGTCAGCGGAACACTTTCCAATAGCTTAATCAGATCAGGGAGTGCCGTCGTTATGGGTGGTTGCGGTAACCACTTCATCGATTTATTTGTGACACTTTTCTTCTGTTCCCCTTTTCATTTCCCGCGCCTTAAGCGGAACGATCTGGATGCGATGAGAAAACTATTTTGAAAGACTCATTATTTGGACTGGTTCCCTTTTCGTGTTCTTGTATTTAATTATGATTCTCTTTAACGATTTTCGTTCCATTTGCAGTCCTTAAAAGCTATTTTTTTTAATGATCTGTCTGCTAAATAAAAGATAGAAATGCCTTTGCAAAATATTCGATTTTCTTACTGCTTTCTTTTAGGCTGCAAATATCATTGCCAAGATGAATAATAACCATAGAAAAATATTTATTTCATGTCTTTCTGCTACCGAAGACACCATCGCTTACATAAATCAAGATTTCTTTAACTGTCTTTTTTTGGCTAAAAAAAAAAAGAAAAAAAAGTTAGTTTTCCTTCCTACTAAACTGATACAAACCTCTTGCTAAAGGACAGGTATCTGGCCTAGCTTGGTTATTAAACGGTTTTAATTCTGGTGTGTTAATGAAACGTATCATTTACTACAAAATTCCATTTTTTAATGTGCAAGAATCGATTTTGCTTGATCCTGATGGATCTAAAGATAACATTCGTGTTGTATTTCAGCCTTTTTCTCGCGATCTACTTGGATACCGGAATTAAGATCGAGGATAAGTCTGTTCTTAAATAAGTCGTGCGGATATTTTTGATGAACAACTTGACAGGATAATAGGACCCAAACCTAACTCAATTCTCGGGAAAGACCAGGAAGACAACGCATGAGCTATCTGCCACCACAATCCGCTTTTTTTTTTTTTTTTTTTTTTTTTTTTTTTCTTTTTTTTTTTTTTTTTTTTTTTTTTACATAGCGTGCATGGTTTTTATCAAAATGATCGTAGGCCATAAAAAATCCTCATAAATGACGTATTCTTTCTGTACGCAGGTTTTGGCCGCGGCATCCTGGATAACCGCAGGTGCAAAGGAAACATAATTAAATGGATAGATGTTTGAACTGGATTATTGATAACCTCTATGTTTTAGTTCTGCCAAGCTGAACAGTGACGCAACTGTTTACCCTGGAATCAATATTGCAAAACAACTCGTTTTATCTTCAGTTACATAATAGAAGCGGTTATCATTGACTGATGAAATGAAAGTTTCAAGATGTCAATAAACAGTTAAAATGTACGGGCATTTAGGGAATGGAAAGGATGTTTTGAAGAGATAAAAATAAATCCTATCTATTGTTTTCCATAATAAACTAATATGTGGAAAAAATTATGTAAACGTACTGAAGAGGTACATGGTATCATGTAAAACAGTAAAAGATATTTCCATGCCATACATAAATATACAAAATTTAAGTAAAACAAAATAAAATGGCTGTAACCAATACCTTATAATAGATTTTAACTGAGTAGTTTTAAACGACTAAGAAAAAACTAATTCTTACGTCTAATGCTCCCATAGGAATTCAGTATCATTTACTTTCTTGTAGATAAGTTAGATTACAAAGAAAAAGGAGATGAAACGTGCAAAGAGTAGCATTTGCTTTTTTCATTCATCCATGTTGATCAAATTAAAGGAACGAGAAGGAAGAGGAAGGATGAGATGGAAAGATATAAGTATCACAAGTGAGAGGATAAAGTGACCAATTGATCACCAACAGTGCCGCTGTAATCCGATTAGGGCCAAAGTAAAGCGTTCACTTACCGGAAGGAACGGAACCATTTATGCTAATAAATACGGCGATCGACTCATCGCTATTCTAGTGCCCGTGTACCTCAGACGCCCTATTAGTTCCCTTCTTCCAAAAGTGCCACTCTACTTACAACTTCATTAATTAAAACTTCTCAACCTTTCAAATGGCTCTTTAAGTAATAAAGAAATATTTACATGAAACTGGAATATTATTACTAACGGTGATATTTAAGACTACCCCACAAGAATTTGGCGAACTACGTACAGTATTGTTAATACACATCAGAATAATGTACGGAAACGCACACATTAAGGATTACCTATTTCTCTCCTTATCTATATATAATATATATATATATATATATATAATATATATATATATATTATATATATGTGTGTGTGTGTGTGTGTGTATATATATATTATATATTATATATATATACATAATATATATATATACATATATAGATATATATATATATATATATATATATATATATAGTAGATAGCTATATATATATATAGATATATATATATATATATATATATAATATCTATATATATATATCTATCATCTATCTATCTATATATATATATATATATATACTATATATATAGATATATATATATATTATATAGATAGATATATAGATATATATATATATATATGATATATATATATATATATATATATATATATATATATATATATATATATATATATATATATATATATATATTATATATATAATATATATACTTAAAAAATCACAGTAGATGCACGTGACTTCATAAATAAGCAAATACCACGGGAAATTGATAGTCAGGAATCCAAGCGCCTCCCTACCTTACATGTATGGTTTAGTCAAGACACATAAAATCAATAACCCTGTCAGACCAGTCATTAGTTCAGTGGGCTCAGTTTCGTATAATTTATCTAAATGGCTTGTAAAAATTCTTACCCTCCTTTGGTAGGAAATATTTCTAACACGAATGTTAAAAACAATGTTGATTTTATAAACAAATTGAATAGTTTTAAATTTGAATTATGATTTTAATATGGTTAGTTTTGATGTTGTCTCTTTATTTACAAAAAGTGCCTGTAGATGACTACTTGAATATTTGGAAGAGGAATTAGAGCGTCATGACATTCCCTTAAGTGTAGCAAATCTCATTAGTCTCATAAGGTTATGTATCAAAGATAGTAAATTTTGTTTCAATGGGGAATTTTTTGTACAAAAGTTTGGCATGGCCATGGGTAATCCCTTATTTCCTGTCCTTAGCAATATTTACATGGAATTTTTTTAGACAAAACTCTTACCAAGAATTTGCCCCAAAAAGTTATTTTGGTTTAGATACGTGGATGATATCTTCTGTATTTGGCCAGTTCACGAAAAACCTCCAGGATTCCTTAATAATCTCAATAATTTAGTCCCTTCTATAAAATTTACTGTAGAGGAAGAAAGAAATTGTAATTTGAATTTTCTTGATGTAACTGTCCATAGAAATGATAGAAATTTCACCTTTTCAGTCTTTCGAAAATCAACTAATATTGCCTCTTTTTGTTCATTACTACTCCAATCACCATCAAAATGTTAAATTCTCTCTTTTTTTCTGGGATGTTCCTAAGGGCTTTACATGTCTGTAGCCCGCAGTTTATTGACGCTGAAATTAAAACTATTTATGATATTGCATTGAAACTTAAATACCCAAGGACTTTTGTAGATGTGCCATGGAAAAGAGCTAGAAAAACATTTTATTCAACTAATGACAAACTTGAATTTAGTAAGCATAACATTCTAAAATTACCCTACCCTGATGAGAAAGGTTTTTAGATATTCCTAGAATTTTTAAAGCTTTTTAACATAAATGTTGTTTTCAGTAATATTAATGTCAAGAGTTTAGTAATCAAAAATTCTCCTAAAGATCTTCCAGGCTGCATATATGAAATTCCTTGCAAAAAGTGTGATAAAATCTATTACGGACAGACCGGCAAATCTCTTTCACAGCGTCTTAAGCAACATCAATATTCTGTGAGAACTGGGCAAATATCAAATGCATTATTTGTACATATGAGAGATTTAGACCATCCTATTAACTGGAGTCAAGCAAGAGCCTTAGTCCCATGTAATGACACAGTTAAAAGGAATATCATTGAATCTTGTTTTATCAAGTCAAAATAATAGAAATGTTCTAAATTTAAGTCGGTGGTTTATTTAAACTTGATGCTTTCATAATGAAAAAAAGTTGTAGATAAATATAAGCAACAAAATTAATATATTCAGTTTTACATGTTTTGGACTGTAAAGATACTTTGTAATTTCGGTTAGGGTTAGAATCTGTTTAAGTTTGTGACCGTGTGATATCCGATAAATCCTGGATTATCCCTTTTAATTTTTACCCTTTTGATAATTAACCATCTGGTATTCCTGATCTTGTTTGTACCTGAGGCCTTCCTCTCCAATTGTACTTTAGTAGCTCCTTGACGATGTCTGAATAAAGACGAAAGCGCTTGGATTCCTGACTATCAATTTCCCGTGGTATTCGCTTGGTATATATATATATATATATATATATATATATATAGATATATAGATTAATATATATATATATATATATATATATATATATATATATATATATATATATATATATAATATATATATATATATATATATATATAATATATATATATATATATATATATATAATATATCTATATATATAGATATATATAATATATATATATATATATATATATATATATATATATATATATATATATATATATATATATATATATATATATATATATATATATAATATATATATATATATATATATATATATCTATATATATATATATCTATATAGATAGATATATATATATATATATATATATATATAGATATATATATATATATATATATATATATATCCTATCTATATATATATATATATATATATATATATATCATATATAATATATATATATATATATATATATATATATATATATATATATATATATATAATATTATATATATTTCGTTTAGCAGAGCGACCTTTCGGCGAGTTCAACGCATCATACTTCAGAAACACATCGAGATCACAAAAGTGGAAGTAGATGATGCGTTTCGTACACTTAGAAGCAGACGTATGGCTTTAATCAGACGGTTCCTGTCGATTGGAAGAATCGGAAGCTGGATTATTGCTACGGAAAATTAAGAAAGTGCTGCAACCGTCTTGAAAGGAAGCTTCAAGTCAAGCTGAAAAATCTTATTGCTGAGAGCGACTGGACTAAGCATGTCAAACGTGGACTTCATGATTAATTTATCAGACAAAACCAGTGGATACTGCTACGACAGCAGCTTTGGGATATGTGTTAAGCTTTGGTGTATTTAATGGTAACCTGGACTGTGTCGACATCTCTAAATCCTTTTGTTATTTAGAAAAAATTTATTCCAAACCTATGCCCTAATGATATCAATATTTGTAAAGGTATTGTGTATGGTGCTATGAGTAAACCTTCTCCCCCTAATGTACCCGTGAGATTTCTCCAGGCTTTTAAGAAAATTAAAGAAGACGAAACAGTGAAAGTGGACAAAAGCAGATAAATCTAATGCAGTGGTAATAATGAATAAAAGTGACTATATAAGTAAAATAATGACATTGCTAAATGATACTGATACTTATACGAAACTGAGGTCTGACCCTACACAGACAGTGAACTCCCATTTTAATAAACAAATTAAATCCATTTTAAAGGGCTTTGACCATTTAATTAAACAGTTTACACCGCAATGCGCCTCCCTACCTTATATGTATGGTTTAGTCAAGACACATAAAATCAATAACCCTATCAGACCAATCATTAGTTCAGTGGGCTCAGTTACGTATAATTTATCTAAATGGCTTGTAAAAATTCTTACTCCTTTGGTAGGAAACATTTCTAACCCGAATGTTAAAAACAATGTTGATTTTATAAACAAATTGAATAGTTTAAAATTGGAATTTTGATTTCAATATGGTTAGTTTGATGTTGTCTCTATTTACAAAAGTGCCTGTAGATGACTTACTTGAATATCAAAGATAGTAAAATTTTGTTTTTTTTAATGGGGAATTTTTTGTACAAAAGTTTGGCATGGCTATGGGTAATCCCTTATCTCCTGTCCTTAGCAATATTTACATGGAATTTTTTGTACAAAAGTTTGGCATGGCTATGGGTAAATCCCTTATCTCCCTGTCCTTTAGCAATATTTACATGGAATTTTTTGTTTTTTAGACAAAATTCTTACCAAGAATTTTGCCCCAAAAAGTTATTTGGTGTAGATATGTGGATGATATCTTCTGTATTTGGCCAGTTCACGAAAATCTCCAGGAATTCCTTAATAATCTCAATAATTTAGTCCCTTCTATAAAATTTACTGTAGAGGAAGAAAGAAATTGTAATTTGAATTTTCTTGATGTAACTGTCCATAGAAATGATAGAAATTTCACCTTTTCAGTCTTTCGAAATCAACTAACATTGCCTCTTTTGTTCATTACTCACTCCAATCACCATCAAAATGTTAAATTTTCTGTTTTTTCTGGGATGTTCCTAAGGGATACGTGGATTGGTCGTCCCTTCCGGCGTCGTAGGAGGGATACTATTTTTAAACCTGAGTTGTGGACTACTTTTGATCGGGTGCAGGGAGACCGACCGAAGACCAATAACTCATTAGAAGGGTGGCACCGAAGTCTTCAGTTAACATTGGGTTATAACCACCCAACCTTTTATAAGTTTGTGGAGTTTTTGGAATTAGCGCAAGACAACGCAGAGAAAAGGATACGGAGAATCACAACTTGACACGACGATTCCAGAAAAAAAACAAAAATTATCAAGGAACAGCTAAGGAAATAAAAATGCCAGTTAGTAAATATGGGAATCGAGCAAACAAATTGGAATACTTACAAAATATAAGCTACCTTATGAACTGCAGAAATAAATTAGTATGACTATTTTTGTACAGAAATATTTTATAGTATGTCATTTCAATAATTATTTTAGTCTAGTTTTTAAAATTCAATATGTTACAAATAAAAAATTAATTTGGTGACTGTTTTTATTTTATTTCGCAAAATGCCTTTGTGCTGAATAGTCCTTGCCCTGATTTGTCATGTGCAGAATTGTCTCTAAGCTGAATTGTCATGCGCTGAATTGTCTCTAACCTCAATTGTCATGTGCTGAATTGTCTCTAAGCTGAATTAGCTATCATTAAATGGAACAGAATGAATACATAAAGTGTAATTAAAAGAATAAAGTCTGACGCCCCCCAAAAAAACCGTAAACTGTCTTTTTCCTCTCCTGAAATAAGTTTAAGTAAACACCCCTCTCTAAAATTCCACTGTCTGATTAACTACGCCATTAAAATGGCCATTAAAGTCTTTAGAGAACCGGTTCTCTTATATGGTGCCATAAACCCATCTTGCGATGGGTGTCCTCGAACCTCCTCCAAGTGTGTTCTGTACCACGACACAAGCAATCAAAGTGTCCTCCCTTCTTTGCATCACTTATCATTAAGGCCCATGCACCACACACTACGAACACACACACACTGAC
>NC_061100.1:59746861-59782444 GCF_015104395.2 Macrobrachium nipponense
ATTTGTGTGTGTGTGTATGTGTGTTCTACGCAGAGTAAAAGTGCGTATCAAACATTCACGTCACTTGAGAACTGGGATTCAACGAATAATTCCCAATCTCTTTTTTTTTCGTTCTCCCTTTCTCTCTCTCTCTCTTTCGAGAGCACTTGACGCGGATCCAAGAAAAACCTTGGTAATTCTAGTATCCTCCTAATTCGCCTACCTGCGCATAGGTGATGAGGCCCATTATTTACCCGCATCGTTGGTTAAATAGCGGAGCCGACAACTCCCCCTGTAGCTTATACAAGCTGCGGCGCGCCTTGTTTGCCAAAGGATTTAGACATCAGAAGAGAGAGAGAGAGAGAGAGAGAGAGAGAGAAGAGAGAGAGAGAGAGAGAGAGAGAGAGAGAGAGAGAGAGAGAGAGATTGCCCTTTATCTTTTCTATTTCATGATTCTGCGATGGGTAAATAGATTATTATTGAGATCCTCCTTCTATTGAGAAATTGAAATGATTGAGATACATTTGATTTATCATTTGGTTTTTTGAGGGATAAGCGTTGACTTCAGATTTTTCGTTCAGCGTACATTAAGCGAATGTTAATTGGTACGGGGTACTTTAAGGTCATTTGTACATCAAGGCCAACTGATTATAACGCACCTTTTCGGGTACATTAATTATAGGCACGCCATCTCTTGTCAAAACCAATATTACCATCGAAAGTGAAAATATCAAATATCGATTGAATTCTTTTTCACAGAGTGAGTCAGTGAAGATAATAGTATACATAATATAAAATGGGCTTAATTCCTTCGACGTGGTAAAAGGCTCACCCTTATCCAGATTATTCCAAGTTTACTCAACCTATGATCAACAGTCTCCTCACTATTCCAGTAAAATCATAGCCATCAATGTCATAGCTGTCAAAGTTTAATTGAGATTATGATCACCGTCATTTTTACTAGTGTTAGTCTATCATAGCAAACAGATGTTTTACGTCTTACGTCATTCTCATAAAATATTTCTTTGTAGCTGAGGGTTACTTGTCTTTGAAATTTTCAGTACAGTTGTAGCTTAGTAGAACCACAAAATCTTTAGTGTTGAATTACCATCATGAGTTTTGATTTGTATTGTAAACGCACAAAATAATGTTGATCAATCTTGCACCGAAGTATTAATTCGTTGGAAACTTTCTCTTGAAAACCCAATCTGAAGTTCAGACTGTGACCAATTCTAAAAACCAGATCGGATTATATAAAGAACATTTTGGTAGTGTCTGATTACCATCTTAAGCAAGGAAATCATCGTGTTTTTCATTACACACACACACACACACACACACACACACACACACACACACACACACATATATATATATATATATATATATATATATATATATATATATATATATATATATATATATATATATATATATACAACCAAGGGGCAGGCAGGTGACGACCAAGGAATACATCAAATCAGGCGCTGACTGAAGGAAACAGGCCAATCTACATAGTTTTTTATTCCAACGTTTCGTAATAACATTTATTACATCTTCTGGGAATCTGTCAATTAATTAAAATAATAATATTATAAAACAATCTTAAATTTACTAAAAATTAAAAAATTGTAAAAAGACTAAAATTTACTAAAATATACAATTACAGAAAATTATTATTTTAAAAGCTGGAACCGCCAACCAACCTTAAGTTAAGAGAGAGAAAGACTGAATGATAGGAGACAACAAAAAAGGATCACGTTAACTAAGGTACAGTTGGATGGAGGAGGTTTGAGTATTCAACTGGGGAACCAGCTGCTTAATGAGTAATGACTCTAAAATGGGTAATTCTTGGGGGTTTGGTGTTTGCCCTATAATGCAAAAATCTTCTCTTTCGATATGTGTTTTGCAGATTTTTGCATGGTTCCTGATATTTGAATGTTCAGGGTTGGAGAGCCTACTTCCTGTTCGGAAGCTTATTCCACGATGAGAATCGATTCTGACCTTCAGTAACCTCTTCGTAGATCCCACGTAAGTCCCAGAGTTACACTTTGGGCAAGTATATTTATATACTACATTTGAGGTCAAGAAGGGACTCAATCGATCTTTATATTTAAAGAAAGACCCAATTGTTAATGGATTTTTTGGTATTAGTTTAATACTGACTGCACCATAATGTTTTTCCATAATCTGGGTAAACTTTTTTCTGAAGGAGTCATCATGTAAAAAGGGAAATTTTGCATAAATGACTAACTTTGGTACCGTGATAAATGTTTTCGTATTGTTAAAAAACTGCTTATTAAGAAAACTCCGAAGCCTCTTATAAAATACCTTTTGAGGGAAGCAATTATTTTTATAATATTCCAATAGGTAATTTATTTCCTGATTGAAGGAATGCCAGTTTGATGTGATAAAAAATGCCCTATGTATAAGAGTTGACAATGAATTAAGCTTAAAATTATAAAAACATGAGCTGTACCTGTAAAAGTTTTCTTCCTAAAAACAGAAGTGTTAAAAGAACCATTCTCTCGTGTAACGAGTACACCTAAATAAGCCAGTTGACTATTTTCCTCTCTTTCGACGTAAACTTAATATTGTTATGTTGGGAATTAACATACGCTAAGAAAGAGTCAATATCAGAGTTTCTCTTGAATAATGCAAATGTGTCATCCACATACCTCACGTAAAAAATAGGGTGAAACCTAAGAGGACAATCATCAAGCATGCGCTTTTTACGTGAGGTATGTGGATGACACATTCGCATTATTCAAGAGAAACTCTGATATTGACTCTTTCTTAGCGTATGTTAATTCCCAACATAACAATATTAAGTTTACGGTCGAAAGAGAGGAAAATAGTCAACTGGCTTATTTAGATGTACTCGTTACACGAGAGAATGGTTCTTTTAATACTTCTGTTTTTAGGAAGAAAACTTTTACAGGTCTAGGATCTAATTATTACAGCTCATGTTTTTATAATTTTAAGCTTAATTCATTGTCAACTCTTATACATAGGGCATTTTTTATCACATCAAACTGGCATTCCTTCAATCAGGAAATAAATTACCTGGAATATTTTAAAAATAATTGCTTCCCTCAAAAGGTATTTTATAAGAGGCTTCGGATGTACCCGTGAGATTTCTCCACGCTTTTAAGAAAATTAAAGAAGACGAAACGGTGAAGGTGACAAAAGCAGATAAATCTAATGCAGTGGTAATAATGAATAAAAGTGATTATATAAGTAAAATAATGACATTGCTAAATGACACTGATACTTATACGAAACTGAGGTCTGACCCTACACAGACAGTTAACTCCCATTTTAATAAACAAATTAAATCCATTTTGAAGGGCTTGGACCATTTAATTAAACAGTTTACACCGCAATGCGCCTCCCTACCTTACATGTATGGTTTAGTCAAGACACATAAAATCAATAACCCTATCAGACCAATCATTAGTTCAGTGGGCTCAGTTTCGTATAATTTATCTAAATGGCTTGTAAAAATCCTTACTCCTTTGGTAGGAAATATTTCTAACACGAATGTTAAAAACAATGTTGATTTTATAAACAAATTGAATAGTTTAAATTTGAATTATGATTTTAATATGGTTAGTTTTGATGTTGTCTCTTTATTTACAAAAGTGCCTGTAGATGACTTACTTGAATATTTGGAAGAGGAATTAGAGCGTCATGACATTCCCTTAAGTGTAGCAAATCTCATTAGTCTCATAAGGTTATGTATCAAAGATAGTAAATTTTGTTTCAATGGGGAATTTTTTGTACAAAAGTTTGGCATGGCCATGGGTAATCCCTTATCTCCTGTCCTTAGCAATATTTACATGGAATTTTTTGAGACAAAACTCTTACCAAGAATTTTGCCCCAAAAAGTTATTTGGTTTAGATACGTGGATGATATCTTCTGTATTTTGCCAGTTCACGAAAACCTTCAGGAATTCCTTAATAATCTCAATAATTTAGTCCCTTCTATAAAATTTACTGTAGAGGAAGAAAGAAATTGTAATTTGAATTTTCTTGATGTAACTGTCCATAGAAATGATAGAAATTTCACCTTTTCAGTCTTTCGAAAATCAACTAATATTGCCTCTTTTGTTCATTACTACTCCAATCACCATCAAAATGTTAAATTCTCTGTTTTTTCTGGGATGTTCCTAAGGGCTTTACGTGTCTGTAGCCCGCAGTTTATTGACGCTGAAATTAAAACTATTTATGATATTGCATTGAAACTTAAATAAATTACCAAGGACTTTTGTAGATGTGGCATGGAAAAGAGCTAGAAAAACATTTTATTCAACTAATGACAAACTTGAATTTAGTAAGCATAACATTCTAAAATTACCTTATGATGAAAGGTTTTTAGATATTCCTAGAATTTTAAAGCTTTTTAACATAAATGTTGTTTTCAGTAATATTAATGTCAAGAGTTTAGTAATCAAAAATTCTCCTAAAGATCTTCCAGGCTGCATATATGAAATTCCTTGCAAAAAGTGTGATAAAATCTATTACGGACAGACCGGCAAATCTCTTTCACAGCGTCTTAAGCAACATCAATATTCTGTGAGAACTGGGCAAATATCGAATGCATTATTTGTACATATGAGAGATTTAGACCATCCTATTAACTGGAGTCAAGCAAGAGCCTTAGTCCCATGTAATGACACAGTTAAAAGGAATATCATTGAATCTTGTTTCATCAAGTCAAATAATAGAAATGTTCTAAATTTAAGTCTTGGTTTATTTAAACTTGATGCTTTCATAATGAAAAAAGTTGTAGATAAATATAAGCAACAAAATTAAAATATTCAGTTTTTACATGTTTTGGACTGTAAAGATACTTTGTAATTTCGGTTAGTGTAGAATCTGTTTAAGTTTGTGACCGTGTGATATCCGATAATCCTGGATTATCCTTTTAATTTTTACCCTTTTGATAATTAACCATCTGGTATTCCTGATCTTGATTGTACCTGAGGCCTTCCCCTCCAATTGTACTTTAGTAGCTCCTTGACGATGTCTGAATAAAGACGAAAGCGCTTGGATTCCTGACTATCAATTTCCCGTGGTATTCGCTTATATATATATATATATATATATATATATATATATATATATATATATATATATATATATATATATATAGTATATCGTTGGTGGTATATTCAGGAACTTTAATAATATAAAATAATTGGCATTTGTGTCCATAAATCACGTCTCTTTCGGCCGAATTATACCGTTAGGCGTGAACTTATATAGCTTAATCAGTCGAACGTCATGATAAATAAAATACATTGGTTCATAAATTCAATCATTTATCAAGGTTGATTTCGTTTGCGGCGGAGGTAAAGACATTTTATGTGAATTAGTATTATAATAAATACAACTCGAACGAACAGCCATTTTATTGTAAGAAGAAGACAATACTAGTGAAGTAATCAACAGAAGCATTTTAATTATTAAGAAGTTACTATAAATAAAGAGAAAATAAATAATGAATGGAAATTCATTCTTTATTTTCTTCTCTCTGGACTTCATTAGTAATTCTAATTATGGGTTGGTGAAAAAACTAACAAGTTTCCATTAAACTTCAATTGATAACTGATGTTTTATTACACAAGAACGGAATCCATATCGTGCAGAAGCCCAGCCATTCACATTCTTGTGTATTTTATGTTTTCATAAATGCGAGTGTGTGTATCAACTAACAATGACTATTGAGCATGCACGCACACACACACATGTAAAGATGATTGGCAACCTCAAGTGGGTTTTTGTGTTCGTGCGTATGTGAGAATGACTGATATCCTTAAGTGACCGAACGTGTTTTTTTTTTTTTTTTTTTATCCATGTTAAGCTTTGAAAGTTTTGAAATAGCTTTGTGTCTAATTTTATTTTAAATGAATATCTAGAAGTGAGTTTTCATCTTCAAGAGAAATAATGAAGAAAACGTAATTTTAAGTTCATTTCCTTTTCTTTTTTCATTCATTATTTAGCTCTATCTCTGTACTTACATTTTTTCGGAGATAAAATGAAGCAATAGCTTTGTTTTCACCAAATCTTCAACGAGAATAAATAATAATAGAAAATTAGATTCATGAATAGTAAGGTACAGACCACACTTCCCTTACCATGCCGTGTCTCTCAATTTTGAACGTATTCAGAGGGATTTGAATATTCAGTATCTTGAGCGACACACCAGAATGTGGAACTGAATCCACCGCAGACAATATGGTCAGACGAAAACTTGAACAGTTTTCACTTTTGAATTATGTGAATTGATAAAACGATAAGAAAGTGAATCAGAATTGGTGCTTTGTTCTTATTTATTCATTTGCTTATTTATTTATTTATGCTTTTCAAATGGCATCAATGAGTGACAAACTGGCCCGTATACTCATTACACCAAGCGATTACACTGTCACGTTTTCCGGATATCAAGTTATTTCAGTCGAACATTTGTCATCACTCAGTCAAGCACTCACTTGGTTTCGTTCTTAATAAGGATTCCCACCTTTACATTCCTTCAATAATCGAAAAATAAACCTTCCTTTATGCTTTTTACATTACTAAAATTAATTCAAATTACTATTACCAATAACTGACCCTTTGATAACCAATGAAGACAACATTTCCGTTTAAATGTCTGGACCTTTCAAGCTTCATTATTTTACATGTGCTATGCCGGTAATACATATATATCTCAACTGTTTCTAACTTTCCTCTTTCGGTTATGTTTAACACCCATGCTTCACTCTAAAAAAAATAGCGAGTTGTATTCATTATTCTTCTTTCGTTAGTGCCTACATTCCCGTTCCAAGTCCTAAACAGAGCTCTTATGATCATACAAGAGATGAGGTATTGATGTCAGTAATGAATCAGGATCGCATGATTACAATCACAAGCATGCAACCATACAAGCATACAAAGATAAGCTAGTTGGAACTGAATGCTACCACGAACATGACTAACTTTAATCTTAAATAAAATAAAAACTACTGAGGCTACAGGACTGCAATTTGGTTTGTCTGATGGTTGGAGGAGGATGAGCAACATACCAATTTGCAGCAGTCTACCCTCAGTAGTTTCCAAGGTCTGAGGGCGGACAGAAAACTAAAAATGACAAAAGCTTAACCAATAACGGCCTTTCGATGTAATAAAGTTCTTAAATAGAATAGATTTGTGATACATCTTACCCCTGAGTTACCTCACATGATTCATAGACAACTTTGATAAATGACAGTTTTGTTGAATCCTGCAATCTGAAAGGCTTCCAATAATCAACTAAATGAAACAAAAACTTAAAATGACTAGAGCTTTCAGTTAGATAAATGAACAATTATATCCTGACGGAGGCTCAAGAGCATACTATTGAGGAACTGGTTGCACTGTCATTGCAGTTCGGTCCGGGAAGAAGCCGCAGGAGCTTGAGCAACGGCCAGCTTCTGCAACAATTAAGCGCAGGGACTGAAGTTGGTGCCTACTCATATTTCACAGTGAACCTGTTGAATCTGCCTGTTTTCAATCCTAAACGTGATCACTTTATTTGTTTCTACCTGAGGAGTAGCATATAATAGCAACTACCTCAGCTGTGAATCCACCAAAATGCAAGGTAGCAAGTGCGTATAAGGCAAAGTCATAAAAGGGAAGAAATGAAAGTAGAAGACATACAAAGGGAAAGTGGGTCTGTATAAAAGATTAGGAAGACAGTAAATGTTACTGTATTTTCTCTCACATAACTTTTGTGTGTTTGCACGAGAGAGAGAGAGAGAGAGAGAGAGAGAGAGAGAGAGAGAGAGAGAGAATCAACTAAATGGAAAACTTAATGCAATTGACTGCGTTTGTGAGCATTTTTATTTAAGAATTATAAAATATTTTCAATGTAATTTTCCTTTGGTACTCCAGGAATAACAACAGAAGACACGACCAAGAGCGTTCCGAGACCGCTAGTCACCGCTAGGCTGAGAAGTCTTTGGGCCAACCTCATGCAAGAAAGAGCTCTCTTATTCAGAGCCCTACCTAATCATTTATTGCCACCAACAAAACACCTTTTGTAAAAAAATTGCACAAATAGAGACAACATTTTGTTTAACTCTGCTAATCAACAGCCAGCAACTACAGGCAAAACCAAACAAAAAACTTGACTGGCCATCCGATATTCAGATATAAAATATTGCCATATGACGTGCGTGTCAAATGGAAAGAGATAAACTTCACAAAATCATCATAAAACACGTTATTCCATATTTCAGTGGCTTTTAATTGTTTTAAAGAGAAGTGGTTCCCAATTTTTTCTGACTCGAGGGAAAGCCTGCTAGCCCTTTCAGAATTCGTTGGCACCCTTATCAGAAAACACGTTTGTCAGTATTATGTATTAAGTTCATTATATCAGAGTGACAGAACTTTGACCCTCGATAAATGGAAAAAAATAATGTAGAATTCCAGCTTCCTTTTTTTCTCGCTCTTATTTAAATCTTGAAAAGAGAGAGAGAGAGAGAGAGAGAGAGAGAGAGAGAGAGAGAGAGAGAGAGAGAGAGACGGATGAATGTCCAATACCAGTAAATTTCGGAGTTTGATGGAAATGTCATCTTTTAGAGTAGACATTGACATTATCTTCCATTTTTTGTGGATTTTTGATCAAGTGAACAATTGCCAAAGTACCTCGAAAGGGATTCTTCACCAATCAAATGACAATATACAAAGTCCAAAGATCGAAATAGAATTGATATTGTTTTAAAAATATCCACAATTATATATAAAAATATATTTCTATGTAAAAATATAAAACAAAGACTTTCGTCCTCATCAGTGTGACGTCACACTGATGAGCGAAAGTCTTTGTTTTATACTTTTACATAGAAATATATTTTTATATATAATTGTGGATATTTTTTAAACAATTTGTTTTCACGGAACTGAATTTCTTAACATTGATATTATTATTATTATTGTTACTATTAAAACAGTTGCTTTTTCAATGGCACTTAGGTTGTAGAGAGTCGTCTCTATTCTTCTAATTATGTTCCTCTCTCTGGGGATTAGGTGGCAACATAAACTTCACTGTTGAGTCGATAAAGTCATTTTCACTAAACTTCATCGACAGGATTGTGGGATTGCTACCATTACTGTCATAAAGGTGTTTAACGATACAACTGAGTTGCATTTCTAGGCTCTCAGAGGACTCATTTTGAAAAAAAGAATGAACTGTAAAATTAGGCTGTAAAGACGAGCATGGGCACTTTCGGCTATTTAACGTTAAAGAAAATGAAAAGGGGAAGTTGAAGTGGTTGGGCAGTAAGATAGAGATCCAAAAATAAATGAGTTGAATTACAAGCAACTAAAGGTGAAACAGAGAAAAGCCACGGTTGCACTAAGAAGTATTAGTTGGAGAGGTTGTATAGCAAGATGAAAGAAAGGAAGAGGGAATGGTGCTAAAATATCGATAAGGAGTAGGAACAGTTAAAGGCCGAAGGGAAGTCATGAACGCCTTTTATTAGTACCTACAGAGCAGCACGCAAGGTGTACTGACGGCACTACCCATCCTCTTGTTTTCTTTGAAAGATGGAAGTTGGTGCATGGTAAAGTTGGAGTTGTCAGAAGTGAAGAGGAAAGGTAAAAGACAGAAAGCAGTAAATAAGTGAGGATCGAATACTCAGTGTATAGACTAATAATGTCAAAGTTATATTCCTAGTGCATGACGGATATGGAAAGTTTTGAAGAGAAGTTAAATGAAGGATATTCTGAAAAGAATAACAGAAGGAGGATATCTGGCGTCTCTTGCAAATAATGACCTCATCCATTTCTGGACACAGTGGGAACAAGATTTTCTCTGCCTTGATGATTTAAGAGGAGAATGGAACTGTCTACGCTCTATCCGTAATATTTCCTCCATCCATGTTTTTCCATCCAAATAAAAAAATGTAGAAAATAGATTTATTGTGACTTCCGTCCTGTATCTCCGATGTTGTAAAGTATCTCGTTATATAAATCCTACGCACGAGTGAAGTGCTGATTTACCTCTAAGAGACCAAGTAACTACCGGGAGCAGATGTGCCGTGTTAGCTGTGATCTCTCTCAGTGAGATTTTGCGAAACAGCATCATCATTCTCAAGCTTGATTCCCATCACTTTTCTTTAGCCACAGGAATCTTAACATACGAATATGATGATAGATTTTTGAGTAATTATGTTTTATACCTTTGTTTCACAAAAACTTAAATTTTAACTTTGAATATAAAAGCTGATTATTAACGAATAGAGAGCACATATGAAATAAAAGGCAATCAATCTAATGCACATTCTTAAATCTCCCAGCATCTTACCCTCAGGCAAATCAGTCTCCAATTCATTTGGTTAATCCGGATTCTTCCTGCAAGATGCTGAGAGATAATGACATATGCGTTACATTGATTGCCTTTCACTTTCTATCACTTATTTTTCTAATGACCAGTCTTTATATTCTCTCTCTCTCTCTCTCTCTCCTCTATCTCTCTCTCTCTCCTCCCCTTCCCCCCCCCCCCCCCCCCCAACCCCCCCCCCTCTCTCATCTCGTCCTTCTCTCTCTCTCTCTCTCTCTTTGTACCGTGAAAACGTAAATTTATGGAAAGAGTTACAGAGTGCTGACGACCTTTATAAATGAACTCTGGGTGTGCTCCTATTCACGTTATATATATATATATATATATATATATATATATATATATATATATATATATATATATATATATATATATATATAGCATATATATATATATATATATATATATATATATATATTTTTTTTTTTTTTTACTTGTGGGGGTCGTTTTGGATGAGGGTATATTAATAAAATCCTAGGATTTCCTGCAAAGGTCCGCCTCAACCCACACACTAAGGATACGGAGTAATAATGAAGCGCTTTGACTTACCTTGAGTTAGAAAACTGTTTAATTAGTTAAGGTCGCCAGGAAACCAGCCATTTAGTTTTGAATTAAGTTTATTTATACAAAACTGAACAGCCTGAAGACAAACTGAACGGCAGATAGGCCATGTGGAGAGTGCACAGAATACTGTGTTAAATTATTCTATCAATCAAAGCGACAATTAATGGACGATCTATACAAGGCTGGTTGCCGATTTTTTATGATAATATCTTCTACTGTAAGTGAGTGCTGGCAAGGAGGCAGATGCACGGAATCAGAGCAGTCGGAATCTGGAATGGGATTCCAGATTACAAACAGCACAAAACAAAGACTTCTCTCACAAAAATTATGACTATTGCATTGTGGAGGGAATTTATCGGTAAATCAAACACAATGCTGATAATATGGGGAGAAATCTAATGCTTAAGTTGAATAGCTTAATAAAGTTCTTCGTTGATCTTGGACAAGTCACAAGGGAAACATGTGCTTGCTAGGTTGGACAAAAGGATGTTCGTTAGAGAAGTGGGAAATTGAATTTGGAAATGAGGGAAAGTGTGTTTGACTCGGAGGAAAAGAACTGGCTATATGAATGTAACTCAGACGTACCTGGATACCTTACGGTGTGTAGCTTGATGTGAGAAGATGGCGTCGGCTTTGTCCGAGTCTGGGGCGCGCCAGCAAGCACCTTTGTTTAGGCCTATTTGGAAGGCAAGGACAGACGTCTTTCCGTGATGAGCGACTAGCAAGGAGTGAGGGCGAACCAGGGCACATAGCCGTGGTTTTGGGGTAGAGTTTCCCCCTCCCGTTGGCAGGTCATTCTGGAAACATATATACGGCCAGTAACAAGGTCAAGGTAGAATAGGTCTTAAGATTAGACCTAGAAAAGGCCTACCTAGCTGCCCAATTTCCCTTGTGTTATGTCGCTTGTGCTTAACGGCTTAATACCTTCCCACAAGAACTATGAAGCGGACCGGAAATTCATATCTACCTTCTCTGGCATTGTCTATGCTGATTTCCCTAAATTTCCCCCCAAAGTCGTACGATGTGGGGAGTAAAATGGCTGCTGCTTCTAGCTTAATTTGAATTTCAATTTCTGGCGAGGCAAGGCAAGGCAGGATAAGACCCGTAAAAAAAAAAAAAAAAAAAAAAAAAAAAACAAGAAAAAAAAATTATATATATATTATATTATATATAATATTATATATAATATATATATTTAAGATTATATAATATATATAAATATTAATAAATAGTAAAGATAGTAAATATATATAATTATATATATATATATATATCTACTTATTTATATATAATGTTCATATCACCTTTTCCGTGATTCATATACATATATCAAGCTACAATGTCCTTTAATATCTAATTCGCTCTACCTCGGAATTAATATATTTTTCATATATGCTTAACCGAAGGGGAATTTTTTCTCGATAATAGACTTGCCTGGATCGGGGCGCGATCCCGGGATCCTTTCAAATCCAGGAACGTCAGTGAAGCTTTTACCTACTCGCGGTAGTGTAGTAGGTAAAAGCTTCACTGACGTTCCTGGATTTGAAAGGATCCCGGGATCGCGCCCCGATCCAGGCAAGTCTATTATCGAGAAAAAATTCCCCTTCGGTTAAGCATATATGAAAATATATTAATTCCGAGGTAGAGCGAATTAGATATTAAAGGACATTGTAGCTTGATATATATATATATATATATATATATATATATATATATATATATATATATATATATGTATATATTTTTTTACGGTGTTATCCTGCCTTGCCTTGCCTCGCCAGAAATTGAAATTGAAATTAAGCTAGAAGCAGCAGCTATTATATATATATATATATATATATATATATATATATATATATATATATATATATATATATATATATATATATATATATAATATATACATAATCCATATTGGAGTGATGAATTGTATCTGTTTCATAAATACTCTTGATTCAGATGCCGACGTTTCGAATCTCTCGACATGAAAAGGTTTAAAATTAAAACCAAAATATTTAGCGAGCGCAAAACACAAGAACCCTCTCTCTATTGGATCCCTGTTCCAGATCAAAGACAAGATCAGCCCCCCTGCTTCCGTCCAGTGTGATTTATAAATACAAATGTCCAAGAAGTGACCTACCACACCATCAGTGCAAAAAGGACTGACACCATGTACAGAAACAGGAGGGGCGGGGGGTGGGGGGGGGGGGGTTGTATAGGACAGAATGAAACTAGTGGATTAAGCAATAGACAGTTGGGTAAATGATGTTTGTTGCTTAAGAGTGGGGACCATTAATGTAATTATAATCGATTCAGTAGTATTTAATTAGTGAATATTTTGGGTTTTACATATAATGCTAAAGTCTTTAGGATCTGTGTGTTTTGGAAATTTTACTATGGTTTCTGACATTTGATTGATAAGGATTAGACAAACAACTCCCTGTTCTATAACTAACCCCTTGATGACAGGAGATCCGGACTTTTAGCGGCCTCCTGGCACATCCAACTATGAGCCAAGGTTACATCTTAGACACTTGTAAGCAGGGGGCTTATCTTGCCCTTGATCTGGTACAGGGATCCAACTTTGGCAGCATTAACAGTGGTAATATGAGAAATAACAATGGTGATACTGATACTAACATTGGGGTTATGGTGGATGGAATAAGGGATACTGGTATAAATAAGGGTGATATTTATGGGGATGTGGAACAAAAGGATGCCATGTATTATGACCACAAATATAAAGGTGTTTTATCAGAGAATGTTATTTTAAATCCAGGACTACGATAAAAGTCAAGCTGAATGAAGTGAAAAGACCCAAAGAGGTATGCATAATTGAGGGTAGCGAGAAACTAAGAGGGGTTATTAGCACCATACCGGTAAACAGAGCATCAAATACTGGTGTTACACTGGTGGAATTATTGAACCGTAATGATACAGTTAGGAAGTATCAGAAGAACACTTATCCCAAGATTGGAATAATGTTAGTGGTTCAGTGGCTATCGTAGAGGGGAAATCAGTTTCCAGAGGCAGAAATGCAAATAAGAAAGAAAATCTTCAGGGAACATTCAGCTAATGCACACTACAAGAAGCATATCGAAGCGGTAAGCAAACTTTAGTTGAATTTGGAGATACTGTAGCTTTAAAAGGGGATTAGGACTGATCATTGTGTTAGATCCTAAGGTAAATGTAGAAAAAGAGGAAGGAATTATCAGACCCAGTGGGTCCCCATACAACTTTCCTCTGTTGGCAGTGCCTAGGAAGGAGAGATCTGTCTAAGTATGCATCGATTTTAGACACTTGAATGAGAAAACATTCCCTGACTGTTATCCAGTTGCATGCATACCAGACCTTTTCGTAGAAATTGGGAGACATAATATTTATAGTTCAATTGATTTAGAGCAGGGTTTTTTTTTTTTTTGCAGGTCCCTCTTAGTGAAAATAGCAAGGAATATACTACATTTTCAGTGCCCAAGGAACATTTTGATTTTGTGTGGATGCCTTTTGGATTGTCACGTACTCCTATGACTTTTACGAGGTTAGTAAACAGTTTTGCACGGGCCATTGGGTAAAATTGTCTTTGTGTACATGAATGATATATTGATTACAACAGACTCGATGAAGCATCACATAGAAGCGCTTAAGAAAGTACTTAGGCGACTTAGATTAGCAGGATTGAAAATTAAGCGAGCTAAGTGTTCCTTCTTGAAGAAGCGAATTACATATTTAGGTATGTCATATCTGAAGAGGTAGTTAGAGTAAATGACGATAAAGTCTAAGCAATCACAGACTTTCCTGTCTCTAAAACAAAGAAGCAAATTAAGTCATTCCTGGGGGTGGCGGGGTACTTCCCAAGGTTTGTGAAAGAGTTTTCCAACATAGCAGCTTCTTTAACAGATGTGCTGCTGGAAGACATTCAATTTTATTGGGGAGAACTGCAACAAATAGCTTTTCAGAAAGTCAAGGACGCATTTATGAACCCCTGTTCTGAAATTTCCAGATTTCAGCGAACCTTTCACACTTGTGACTGATGCCAGTCAGGAGGGTATAGATGCTTGCCTTATGCAAAAATTTGATGGGAAATTCCATTCAATAGCATATTATAGCAAGAAATTTAGAACAAAGGGCAGAAATGAAAGACTAATGGCTACCATAGATAAGGAAGCCTTTTGTTCATTTTAAAATGTTATTAATGGGGAATAAATTGGGTGTTCTTACAGACCACATGCCATTATTGGATCTTTTTAATAAACCTGATCTGTTGCCCAAAAGAGCTTGACTGTTTCCAACTATAAGAGGCTTTGATACAAAGCTCAAATATATAGAGGGCAAGTTAAATGTAGTTGCAGATGCTCTTAGTAGAAGTTTTTATGATATGGAGGGATTTCTAGTTGGGGTGGTTACTAGTGATTCTGTACAATGGGATATCAGTCTCATAAAGCAAAGGCAAGATGAGGATGAAATTTTGGCAGATGCAAAAGCATTCCTCAGAGGGGAATCAGTCAGGAAAAGTTACAAATTATCTTTTTCAAGTTTAGAATTAGAAGGTAATCTGTTGGTCAGGAAAATTAGATATAAATTAAGGACAAGTGAAGGTAAAGGGGCGCAGCACAGATTGTAATTCCAAAAGTCCTAATCCCAGTAGTTTTAGATATAGTACATTGCAAATTTGGTAGTCAATATTTGGGGGTAGGGAAGCCTATATTGAGATACATATTAAGTATATTTGGAAAAATATGTGGACAGATATGGAAAATTTTGTGAAAACGTGTACAGTACACAATGCTTGCAAACCCGCAAGGGTAACTTCCTGCAAATTAGGGTCATATTCGATGACAAGTAGACTTTTTTCAGAGAATATATATGGATATCTTAGAAAATTTCTGTGAATCAAGATATGTACCTATTGGTAGTAATAGATGAACTAACAAAAACAGTGGAAATTTTTCCACTTAAGCATAAAACGACCGAATAAGTAGCCGTAGCATTTTTCAATAGGTTCATCTGCAGATATGGCTCACCCGAGGTTTTGTTGACCGACAGTGGTAGAGAATTTGTAAGCAGGACCTTAGAGTGTTTAGCAGAAGTCATGGGGATACAGAAAGTAACAATTATTCCATAGACCTGAAGCTAATGGGTTATGTGAACGAGCAAACAGGAAAGTGCTTGAAGCTCTCAGGGAGACTGTAGGAGGAAACCATAAAAACGGGGATAGATATATAGATATAGTTAGACATAACATTAATACTATGGTCAGTGATTCCATTAACATTGTTTGGTTGCCAAGCGCAAGGCACATTTGATTTGTTGCCTGTACCTCATCATGGAGAAGATACAATCGAGGCATTAATTTCCACAGCATAGGAGAGACATGCTTGTCTTAGCCGTAATCCCGAGGCTAAGACCCGAATAATGGTGGAAAGAAGCAATGAGAAATCATCAGATGTTAAAATTGCTATTGGAGATAATGTATTCCTAAAATCAATGAGAGATGAAAATCCAGGTTGTTCGAAACTGGCACATATATCAAAGATTAAGAAGACGCGAAAATGAAAGGTACACTGCGCAGTTGCATTTTTTTCTAGATTTTACAACTGAATGACGAAATGTGATTAATCGGTCTTAAATAATGTTCCTTTTTTTCTTTTGTTCTTTTACTACTTTTTTTATTATGCGAAACTGCAGCGATTTGGCGTAAAAACCCCAGGTAATTGTTGTAATAATGGAATAATTGGGTGAAATATATGGGAAAATACCGTGGAGCTGAGAAATTTTAGAAAGAATTTTTGGGATGATGAATTTTGGCGGTGATTATTTCTGGTGATGATTTTTGGTGATTTGGTGATTCTTGCTGGGGATTTTTGGTGATTTGTTGATTCCTGATGGTGATTTTTGGTGATTTGGTGATTCCTGGTGGTGTTGATTTTTTGGGGACGATTTTTGGTGGTTATTTTTGTGGTGATTTCTGGTGGCTATGATTTTTGGTGGATACGATTTTTGGTGGCTATGATTTTTGGTGGCTATGATTTTTGGTGGTGATCTGTGGTTTTCTGAGCCAATGGGGTGGTGATTGTGGTTCTTCGTGGTATTATGGCTCTTGAGGGTGGTACTGGTACATTGTGGTTTTACAGTTTCCTTGGTGAGGTCAGTAGTAGTTATATGGTGGTATATAGTATATGGTTGATAATTTGTGGATTGTGGTTTTCTGAGGTTTATATCCTGGCGAGGTGTTTCTTGGGTGTTATATACATGTGGCGGTATCACAAATGGTTTACTTTGAGATATATTTGGAGGTGTTTCAATGGCTTAGGATTTAGCCTGTGGTGGTGTATTTTATATTGGTGGTTATATAATGGGGATGGACAATTTTTGGGTACCCGTGCAGTAACACATTTATTGGTTGATATTGTAATGTCGGCCAAAAAACTCTTGGCAGAGTTTCATAATTTTTCGTTCACCTGCCTGACGCACGATTCATGCCTTATTTATCTATTTTTCTTTTCAAAGATGGAAGAAATCATATGTACTGACGTTAAAAACAGTCACTGATATCTTTACAACATTATGCTATGTTATTGTGTAAAACTATTTTCCATATAGCAAAATTGACGTGAACGAAACGAAGTGATAAAAAACGTCATATCACAACCATAGATATACATTACCAAATAGACAGGAGACACCTATCACTAGTAGTATCGCATAAACATAGTCCTTAAATTATCATTTCAAGATTAAGTTGAAGGTAGTTGAACTTTTCCATTTGTTAAATTTTACAGAAAACATTGGAATCTCACAAAAGGTCATCAAATTTAAAAGCAAAAAGCAAAAAAAAAAAAAAAAAACCATATCCTACCAGTGCGAACCAGGCGACCTCACTCTATTGCTTTTGATGTTATGTGCACGGGAATCTAATGTCAATGTGTCATTTATCGGTCTAAGAAACATCCCTCGATGAGCGAGAGACAATTATTGCACTGCATTCGGTGCAAGTTCCTGTTGGAGAGATATCAAGAAAGCTTAATAAACCAGAGAGAATCATACATAGAAAAATCAAATTGTTTAAAGAACGGCAAAATTTAGAGCATGGGCCTAGAGGTGGAACACCTCGAAGCACCACAAGAGAGCAAGACAATACAGTAGTGTAAATGTTGCTGACAACATTCATTTGTGAATTTTGAATTCTAGTGTCTGATGAATACTTTAGATGGAGAGGAAGAGGTTTTTAAATCTATACTTGAAATCTTTGATAGTTGTCTAATGAATAAGCAAACTTATCTTTGATGGATGAGAGATTCAGTTAGGCTTACTCTTTTTGTTTTGTTTTTTATCGGTGGCCGATGAATACCACGGATAGGGAGGGAAACAATTTCAATGAAGCATGCATTTTTTTTTTCTTCACAACCTAAAGAATACATTTTATTGGGAGATACTTTATTAATATCGACCTAATCCTTCCACATACGCCACCTCCGCTCTCTTCTACATCTCAGGCTACTAGATCCGACTTCTCACTACGAACTCCATCTCGTGAAAGCATCACTAATGATAACGGTTATTTTAAAATTCCCCGCACCGACAACGGACGCCATAAAATGGATGTTTATAAAATATTTTCTGTTCAGAGAAACTTTATCTTTCATTCTAGCCGTAAAAGAGCAACCCTTGATTAAGGCAGTAGGTTTTACAAAAAAAAAAAAAAAAAAAAAAAAAAAAAAAAAGCATGCAATAGACTTAAACGAGAACGTCACCTTTCATATTTCTTATCCTTTCAGCTACTTATAATATGCTTATGGTAGTAGGTCTAGGTATACATGTGAAACTAACTTGAATTAATTTCTATTTTGGTCAACCTAAGAAAGCTTTAATGATGTAAGCCTTTCTTAATGTATTCGTCAGTTTTGACTCCCACAGCTTTCCAACGTGTCCAAATGAAACAGGATGATATGCAAGGAATTCGATAAAAAATAAGACTAAATAAGGTCTGAGTTAACTATGTTAAGCAATTATGAAAAGGATAAGAAGAAAGGCGAACATGGCTAATAAAACCAAAAACAGAATAACGGGAATAATCAATAAAGCAGATTAATTATATATATAACATATATATATATATATATATATATATATTATATATATATTATATATATATATATATATATATTTATATTGTCGATTAAATATTCCATAATACTTACGTATCCGATAGAGTATGCTGCCGAAAATAGACCTGACTTATCATGTGGGAAATCAGAAGTCCAATTTAGGGAGGGCACTAAAAGTGTCATGGCAAATTATTTTATTAACAAAAGACAAAATTAGTTTAATTAAACATCGTTTTCAAGGAATGTTAACGCCTTGATGTATTATTTATCGGCTGAAGGAGACGAAATGACAACACCCCAGTGCAGTACGATACGTTGAGTAAAGACTCGAGCGGCAGCAAAGCCAACTTCAAAATCTTCGGTAGGCTGTCACGAAGCTAGAGTTGAGAATAAAATTAGAAATCGTGGACCAATCGGTATATATTTTCTTTACTTTGCAAAATAATTATCTTTAATACATAGAATAAGTCTACTCAGTTCTAATGTAATTTATTTCAAGTATAGCACCATTTGAAAGGAAATGTTATTTATTATCAAGTAAATAATCTGGCACCTGCATATGGCAATATTTCCATAACGAACAATGAATTAAGAAACTACGCCAATTCTTCGTTGGCCGTCAGTACATAATATTCAGTAGTGATTTAGTGCCACGAGCCAGTGAGAGCTAGAGTAATCTTGTTCTTTTGATTACCTTAGTGAATTATACTTGTAAGTGGACATATTACGTGTACCTTCGATCCTTTTTGGGAAAGTAATTGTTGAAGATTTAGTTAAGGTGCATATTTTTCACTATTCCGTTCACTAGTGGCGGGCCACCCTTAGTTAGTTGTCATTTCCAATATATATATATATATATATATATATATAATATATATCTATATATATATATATATATAATATATATATATATAAATATATATAAATAAATATATATATATATATATATATATGAATAGTATATATATATATATATATATATATATATATATATATATTAATATTCCTATCAGCAAGATATATAGACTTCAGGAGGGTCCATGATACACATGTTGTTAAAAAGGCCAAGTTTATTAACAGCAAAATACGTTTCGCACTACTCAGTGCATCATCAGTCTGTGAAGAGTAAAAGACACAATAAAATACATTTTAAACATAAAAGGAATTCACAATGTAATTAAAATTTACAAGTTAAAACAATAAAAAGTAATAGCATAAAAAGCACATAAAACAGAAAACCAAAAGAGACTACCAAAACACCAACCGTCCATAAGCAAGAGAGAAGAGGGAATGACATACAATGGGGTCCAAGGCCAGACCACAACTATGCCAGATACAAAGTTGCTGAGGATGTAATACTATTGAGAGAGGGGACCAGTCTTTTAATATATAATGATTCTAAAGTTGTTAAGTGGTCTGGGTCCCTTACATAACCAATTATTGAGAAGTGTTGTTTCAGGACTTCGGTTTTACATAGTGCGGCATGATTTCTAATATTTCGCACTAGCCGAAAAATCAAGCAGCAAGAATTTTCTAATATTAGAAATCATGCTGCATTATGTAAAACCGAAGTACTGAAACAACACTTTCCAATAATTGGTTATGTAACAACACTTCTCAATAATTGGTTATGTAAAGGACCCAGACCACTTAACAACTTTAGAATCATTATATATCAAAAGACTGGTTCCCTCTCTCAATAGTAATACATCCTCAGCAACTTTGTATCTGGCATAGTTGTCGTCTGGCCTTGGACTCCATTGTATATCATTCCCTCTTCTCTCCTGCTTATGGATGGTTGGTGTTTTTGGTAGTCTCTTTTTGTTTTCTGTTTTACGTGCTTTTTATGCTTTTACTTTTTATTGTTTTAATTGTAAATTTTAATTACATTGTGAATTCCTTTTATGTTTATAATGTATTTAATTGTGTCGTTTACTCTTCACAGACTGATGATGCACTGAGTAGTGCGAAACGTTTTTTGCTGTTAATAAACTTGGCCTTTTTAACAACATGTGTATTATGGACCCTCCTGAAGTCTATATATATATATTATATATTATATTATAATATATATATATATATATTATTAATATATATATAATAACTATATATATATATATATATATAATACATTAATATACTATATTATATATATATTTATAGTATATATATGTATATATATATTATATATATATATATATATATATATATATATATATATATATAATATAATATATATAAATATATTCTTAAATGCCTTCTATTATTCAGTCCACTGAATAATACAATCAAGCAAGACTGTTCCTGATAAGTGAAAGCTAACATGAGACAGCCATAAGTGATCTCCTTCCCCCATTACGCACACAGACACACACACACACACACACACACAGTAGATGCACGTGACTTCATAAATAAGCGAATTCCACAGGAAAATGATAGTCAGAAATCCAAGGTACAATTGGAGAGAAAGGTCTCAGGTACAACACAAGATCAAGAATACCAAATGGTTAATTGTCAAAAGGGTAAAAATTAAAAGAGATAATCCAGGATTATCGGATATCACACGCTCACAAACCTAAACAGATTGACCTAACCGAAATTACAAAGTTTCTTTACAGTCCCCAAAACATGTAAAAACTGAATATATTAATTTTGTATATCTACAACTTTTTTCATTATGAAAGCATCAAAGTTTAATAAAACCAGACTTAAATTTAGAACATTTCTATTATTTGATTTGATGAAACAAGATTCAGTGATATTCGTTTTAACTGTGTCATTACATGGGATTAAGGCTCTTGCTTGACTCCAGTTAATAGGATGGTTTAAATCTCTAATATGTACGAATAATGCATTCGATATTTGCCCAGTTCTCTCAGAATACTGATGCTGTTTGAGACGTTGTGAGAGAGATTTACCGGTTTGTCCGTAATAGACTTTATCACACTTTTTGCAAGGAATTTCATATATGCAGCCTGGAAGATCTTTAGGAGAATTTTTTATCATTAAACTCTTGACATTAATATTACTGAAAACAGCATTTATGTTAAAAAGCTTTAAAATTATAGGGATATCTAAAAACCTTTCATCATAGGGTAATTTTAGAATGTTATGCTTACTAAATTCAAGTTTGTCATTAGTTGAATAAAATGTTTTTCTAGCTCTTTTCCATGCCACATCTACAAAAGTCCTTGGGTATTTAAGTTTCATTGCAATATCATAAATAGTTTTAATTTCAGCGTCAATAAACTGCGAGCTACAGACACGTAAAGCCCTTAGAAACATCCCAGTTACATCAAGAAAATTCAAATTACAATTTCTTTCTTCCTCTACCAAAATTCTCCAGGAATTCCTTAATAATCTCAATAATTTAGTCCCTTCTATAAAATTTACAGTAGAGGAAGAAAGAAATTGTAATTTGAATTTTCTTGATGTAACTGTCCATAGAAATGATAGAAATTTCACCTTTTCAGTCTTTCAACTAACATTGCCTCTTTTGTTCATTCCTACTCCAATCACCATCAAAATGTTAAATTCTCTGTTTTTTCTGGGATGTTTCTAAGGGCTTTACGTGTCTGTAGCCCGCAGTTTATTGACGCTGAAATTAAAACTATTTATGATATTGCAATGAAACCTAAATACCCAAGGACTTTTGTAGATGTGGCATGGAAAAGAGCTAGTAAAACATTTTATTCAACTAATGACAAACTTGAATTTAGTAAGCATAACATTCTAAAATTACCCTATAATGAAAGGTTTTTAGATATTCCTAGAATTTTAAAGCTTTTAACATAAATGTTATTTTCAGTAATATTAATGTCAAGAGTTTAATAATCAAAAATTCTCCTAAAGATCTTCCAGGCTGCATATATGAAATTCCTTGCAAAAAGTGTGATAAAGTCTATTACAGACAAACCGGTAAATCTCTCTCACAACGTCTCAAACAGCATCAGTATTCTGTGAGAACTGGGCAAATATCGAATGCATTATTCGTACATATAAGAGATTTAGACCATCCTATTAACTGGAGTCAAGCAAGAGCCTTAATCCCATGTAATGACACAGTTAAAAGGAATATCATTGAATCTTGTTTCATCAAGTCAAATAATAGAAGTGTTCTAAATTTAAGTCTTGGTTTATTTAAACTTGATGCTTTCATAATGAAAAAAGTTGTAGAAAAATATAAGCAACAAAATTAATATATTCAGTTTTTACATGTTTTGGACTGTAAAGAAACTTTGTAATTTCGGTTAGGGTCAATCTGTTTAGGTTTTTGTGAACGTGTGATATCCGATAATCCTGGATTATCTCTTTTAATTTTTACCCTTTTGACAATTAACCATCTGGTATTCTTGATCTTGTGTTGTACCCGAGACCTTTCTCTCCAATTGTACCTCATTAACTCCTTGACAATGTCTGAGTAAAGACGAAAGTGCTTGGATTTCTGACTATCATTTTCCTGTGGAATTTGCTTATATATATGTATGTGTGTGTGTGTATGTGTGTGTGTCTTTTGTGTCTGTGTGCGTAATGGGGGAAGGAGGTCACTTTTTACAAACTTATGTCTGTCTCATGCTGGCTTTCACTTATCAGGAAGAGTCTCGGTTGATTGTGTTATTCAGTGCACTCAACTTACCGTGCTTAGATGTTAGCTATCTTAGCACCACAAGGAGTTTTAATATCTTGGTTGTAAAGTCAACTATATGTATCTCTAAATACATTTATTCGTTTCTTAAAATTCTTATAAACTTCCACCTGTAAATTGGGTAGTAGAACCGTCTTTATCTTGAATAAAAGGCACTTGTAACTTTCATAAGTCTGTAACTTGGACTTGGAGTCTCTGGGCACTCGTGAATGATTGATATTACACAAAGCACTTGGGCCCTCAACGTCATTGCCACAAAACTCTCACACTCCCCCTGTTCGTGCCTTCTCTTCAACTGCCTCTCCCCTCGGCTACTTCGTTTATATGGTCTTCCATTCGAGGACGTGTTTGGTATAACTTTTCGTCTGTATGGGCTCCCTTTTCTATTATTGTTTTAAGTTCGACTTTTCTGTACATTCCCTTCATCAGTTGTTATCGAGTATTGCAAGTTGTACCCAATAGGGTATAAACTCGTTAACTTGTACGGGCGGAGGTCGGTTGTTGTCATCTCCTCTTTGTTTTTCTCTATAACTTTATCAATAATTCTCTGTGTGCCCTTATTTGTTCAAGATATTTAGTTTACTCTATTACCGATATCGAATCTAATATAGTGTTTTTAGATATATTATATATATTATTATATTATATATATAGTATATTATATAATATAGATAAATATTATATTATAATACAATACATATATTTTTTAAAAAATAAAAAAAATATAATTTATTACATATATATAATTTATCGATATTACACGAATTAATATAAATATATTCTATATATCTATATTTAACTCTATAACATGTATATAAATTATATATATATTATATTATATCTCTTACATATAATAGATATATAGATATTTATTTATAGTATCCATGTATTATATATATACATATATATAGATATATAATATATATATATAAGATATAGAGATATAATATTGATATTAATAATATATATATAATATATAACACATACATACATAAAGGTATAAGCCACAAAGGAAAAATAAACAGCGGAGTTTCTGCAAGATCTCTTGACTGAACGTCCTTTACTCAGTTTGTCTACTCAAGGGCACCGACAAATCTCTTATCGACTAAAAAATTCCCCTTCGGTTAAACATATATGAAAATATATTAATTCCAAGGTAGAGGTAATTAGATATCAAAGGACATTTGTAGCTCGATGTATGTATATGAATCACGGTAATGAGGTAAGACTCATATAAATATATATATATATATATATATATATATATATATATATATATATATATATATATATATATATATAGATATATATATATATACATATATATATATATATATATATATATATATATATATATATATATATATATATATATATATATATCCTTTCTGATTGGGGCTACCTTAACGTGGTGAAATGGTTTGTGTATCCCCATGACAAGCAAAGCTGTACTAGTCAGGGCCACACATACTAGCTGGTTTGCTCTAAGCGATCAGACCAAAGTCTCCCACCGTCATTATGCTGCTGTGGCCAGCATGGTGATGAAAAACTGGCCAAAATGCAGACAAGAATACAATAGCCCGGTCTCGGCCCCCGGTGACGGGCAGATACGTCTCACTGCTGAGGGAGCAAAAAATCTCTGGACATGAACTGGCCACCTTTGGAAACTGAGCGTTGTAATGCACAATGTCAGGACTCTGTCTAGGGAAGATTTGGCTGTTACTAGAAGAGCTGAAAGAAATAAATTGGGATATAATAGGATTGAGTGAAATTAGAAGAATTGGGGAATCTCATATAAAGTTAAAAGAGGATCATATATTTTGCTTAAAGGGACATGAGAGGAAAAAAGAAAGTGAAGTGTGTTTTCTTAATAAAAATGTTGAAGGTAACATAGAAGAATTTTATAGTATTAGTGAATTGCATGATTGATTATCAACCTAAATAAGAAGTATAAACTGACGATCACTCAAATGTATGCACCAACAACATCCCATAAAGAGGAGGAAATAGAATTTTTTTTATGAAGATGTGGAGATATCTTTGCAAAAGCATAAAACTCAATTTACATTTGTTTTGGGTGATTTCAATCCTAAAGTAGGTTAAAAGAAGAGAGGAAAATCAGCTGTAGGTAAATTCGGCACAAGAAACGACAGAGATGTAACAGTGTTAAACAAGTTAAAGTTAAGCAACCAAAGAATGGTGAGAAATAAAATTTGTCCAGATCTAAGGTAAGAAAGAGAAAAACCAATTTTAAGAAAGAAAATAAACACCTCTGTAATAAGAGTAAAATCTGATGAGTTTAGTTTAGCAATAAACAATAGTTACTCCCAGCTACATGATGAAATGGAAGCAAGTAAATGAATAGCAACTTAACAGAATTTGTAGTGGTGTCAGTAAAAGGCATAGGTGGAAAAGTTCCTATGCAAGATCAAGGAAAACTATCAGAAACCACCTGAGCCGGTACCAAAGTAACATTAGGAGAAGAAACAAAGCAACACGAGGATATGGACTAACAATTGATTTAATAATAGATGGAGGAGATTTCATAATAGTAAAACTCGCTGAACTTTACACAAAATGTTTGAAGAATGCTCTATACCTACAGCTTGGAAAAACTTTATCATTATATTAATTCACAAAAAGGGAAACACAATAGACCTGAAAAATTACCACCCAAGAAGTTTACTCTCAGTAATATATAAAATATTTACAAAGACCATATTAGGCCGAATAGAAAGACAGCTAAACTTTAATCAGCCAAGAGAGCAGGTAGGTTTTAGAAATTGGTATTCAACAACTGACCATATCCATATAATTAACCAGCTAAAGGAAAAATCAACAGTGTATGACAAACCACTATGCATGACATTTGTAGACTTTGAGAAAGCTTATGAGTCTATCAAAACTTCAGCAGTAATGAAAGCCCATCAAAAGCAGGGAATATATAAATCTTATGATAGAACACTTGAAGATATCTATACGGGTAGTACAGCAATCCTAAAACTACATAAAGTCAGTGAGAAATTTACGATTGAGAAAGGAGTTAGACACGGAGACCCCTTCTCTTTTAAATTATTCACAGCATGCCAGAAGAAGTTTTTAAGAATTTAGATTGAGAAAATGTAGGAATTAACATTAATGGGGAATACCTAAACAACTAAAGGTTTACAGATTACATAGTTCTACTCAGTGAATCAGGGGAGGAATTACAAAAGATGATAGAGGATTTGAATAGAGAAAGCAGAAATGTAAGACTGAAAATGAATATGAGTAAAACTAAGGTAATGTTCAATGAAAAGGCAGAGAAACAACAAATGAGAGTTATGGATGAACATCTAGATTGTTAATGAATATACGTATTTAGGACAGAAAGTAAGTGTTTCCCCAGGACATGAGACCGAAATTAAAATAAGGATAAGCATGGGATGGAGAGCTTTTGGCAAACAAAATGAGATTATGAAAAGTAAAATGCCACTTTCTTTAAAAAGAAAAGCATTTAATCAGATGGTCCTGCCGGTATCAAATTATGCATCAGGAACTTGGAGCCTTATTAAAGCCTTAGAACATAAGCTAGTTACAACTCAAAGAGCTATGGCAAGAATAAGGATGGGAATAACACTAAGAGACAGACAAATAGCAACATGGATACAAGTGCAAACCAAAGTAGAGGATATTCTAACAACAAGTAAGAAAGAGAAAATGGGCGTGGGCAGGACATATAATGAGAATGTCAGATAAAAGATAGAGATTACAAACGAAGCAGGGGAAGGAAGAGAAGACAATGGATTGACGAGCTGAGAAAATTTGCGGGTATAGAATGGCATAGAAAGACCATAAACAGAAGGGAGTGGAAGGACGAATCTCTGGCCTTTGTCCTGCAGTGGAACAGCAACGGCTCAGAATGATGATGATTATATATATATATATATATATATGATATATATATATATATATATATATATATATATATATATCTGTGTTTGTGCGTGTATGTGTGTATATATGTGTGCATTGTATACACACAAATATCGTTTATATACCTAGTTTACTATAACACGAGAATAACTTGCACCTAATGGGAGGATTTAAGGTTTCACTTATGTTGCCGAGAAAGCTGTCTAACTCCTCATTTATGTTAAACACCTACTCATATATTACTCGGAATACACAACTTGTTCGTCCAGTTCCTCTTGTAAAGAACTAGAAAATTTAGTTTTTCCTTTAGTGAGGCTTGCGGTCACAAGACTTCATATTTCAAATAAAACAATAAGACCGTTGAAAATCTTTTGATCCAATTGCCTGCGAACTAAATGTTATATTTCATTAAAATTTGAAAGTACCCATTCGATGGAATCTCTTGAACTAGAGCATATTTTTTTCTTATCGAGGTTGGTTATGTTGCACTGATTTGCATCCTGAGTGCAAAATAATCTTGAAAGATTTTTTAATCATTCAACGTCAAGAGAACAAAATCTTACAATATCATTATAGCTCAACGCATCAAGATATTAATTTGTCTTTAGTTGCAACTTTTATTAATTGAAGGCTATCGCACCTTTTCCGCAAGTAAAAGAATCGAAAATATTAATGGAAGAATAGACAGCTTGTTGCCAAATATGACATCATAATAGACTGAGTTTTCGTCGGTTATTGTGAAAGGAGTCCTTTACTACAGTTATTATCTTGTCAAGGAGTTAGACAGGCTGACACAAGATCTCTTCCAACCAACCCTTAGGGTTCAAGGGAAAAAGCGTAGAAAGTGTATATTTTTCGCAGCCTTTTTGTTCTTTGTACGGAGCTCTGATTTATGTTCATTCTTTAGGCCAAGTGTAATGTCCTTCCGAGTCTTGATGAGTAATGGAGTTTCTTAAATATCATAAAGCCTAATTTTTCTTCCTCTTAACATAACCTTTGCATAACATTTGCCATTTCTCATTAATATGTACGTATATATATATATATATATATATATATATATATATATATATAGTATGTATATATATATATATATATATATATATATATATATATGTATGGTATATATACATATATATATATTATATATATATATACGCAAATTAATTATATATATATATATATAATATAATATATATATATATATATAACAATATATATATATATATAAGGGGTATATAATATATATAAGGATTCCAGGCTCAGATATTAAACAGCATTCAGAATTTCTCCATTCCGACGTCCTCTTGTAATGCCTTAAAGAAAAATGTACATATATGCCACAATCCCATTTATCTTGACAATCTGACAACAAGTTTTCTGCCATACTTAAACAAATAATCGAAAAAGAATTTGGCTGCCTTAAAATGCATTGAATTCCATCCAATCAATCTACTCAAGATTGGCGTATTCATCGGCTATAAGGACAAACTGCAGACCTTCATGAGATCCAACATTATAAATTCAAGTGCCCGGGATGTCCCGGTATTTATGTTGGATCAAGCCGCAGGTTACTGCAGATGAGATATTGTAGCCATGTGGGATAAAGCTTTAGAACGGGTCAATAATTAAGTAAACCAGAATTTTCTAATATAAAGAACATGTCTCTGTATGCAAATTTGAAATAAATAAAAAGCATTTCTCTATTATTGGTGGAACAAGCCATAGCAATTACCTAACTACCATTGAGTCCTTATACATCAAACAGCTTGTTCCTTCTTTGAATTCTAATGTTTCCGCTTCTCCTCTTTATCTTGCACAACTCCTTCTCCTTTGGATAGTTTGGTGAAAACTGGTTCCTTTTTTACTATATACCTTTTAATTTGTATTGATTTTAATTTTTGTCAATGTTTTTTCTCTCAACTATGTTATTTTAAAATATTTTTTTGTTAAACTTTAACGAATTTTGTTATTCTTGCAGATTGAGGATGCACATAGATAATGTGCGAAACATATCATATAAAAAATATTGGGCTTCTTTTATATAACATATATATATATATATATAGATATATCTATATATTATAATATATATCTGTTGCTATAAAAATTAATACCACAAAAACAGACTCAGACTCTTGTACTTTATGTTAAACTGCTTGAGAATCTTTGGCATCCCATACAATGGCCACTTCAAACGTAAAAGGAAATAAAAGTTAAAATCATAGAACGTAAAATATGTCGAAACCGTTGATTGGTATTATTGCTTGCATGTCTTCTCACGTCTAGCACCTTTCCTGTGTTTATTTCTTAATGATGCCAACGAGGTGATTACTAAAATGATTAGGCATTTACTATACACAAGAATTTGCTTGTAATAGGGAAAAGTTTATCAAAAGAGGCGCAATGCATTATTCTTTCTTCTCCTATTTACTATTTAAAAATGGTCGAGTTCACTGATCAAATGAAAATAATTTCACAAGGCAACCATACTTCGATAAACACTAAGTCTTACAATAAATATCCTCTTTTGTGAAATCTTTGATAAGATTTAGGATGTTATTTACAAAGCTGGCCAGGTACCACGGAAATTCCTAAAAACTGTTTAAGAACTGGTGCTCCATATATTCACACTTGGCCACAAATGGGGACTAATTTGCCAGATAGATGAAGGATTTAGAGTCTCTGCTTTTAATTCAGTAACCCTTTACAAGGCGAAAATAGATGGGATGATTTCGATTTAACATAAATCTTAAACCACTAAAGCAATAGTTTTAATGCTTCAGAATAATAACAAATCCCAAAACCACGTAACCCGACGAACATTCAAACGCAAGTTTCGGGCACCCAACTGAGCTGGAAAAAGATATCTTCTTACTCGAAGAATTCTGGCAAGACAACTATGGACAGTTCAGAATTTTAGTGGGCAGAAATAACACAAATGCCGGATGATAGCTGGATGCCAAAGGAAGGTTGTCTTTAAGTCACAAGTAACCGCAGATTTATCATCCAGAATAGGTATCTTATCCAGACCACAATGTAAAGGTGAGGTATCTTTAGTTCTCCAGCAACACCTTTCTTCTAACAGCAATATGATTTTTTTTTATCATACATTCTATTTTGCAATGACGTAAACATCCAGATGACCGTTCACCTATAGGAAACAAGGATAGTATTTTAAAACAAAGACAAATATTGTCTAACTATTGTCCAGTGAGAAAAGTTTATTCATTTTCTGAATAGTATAGTTTGACAAATAAATGATGGGCAAAGAGTATGATAGAAATCTACTTTGTTGCAATAAGAATAACTATATACAGATATGTTTCAGATCATGTTTTCTTCCAGGGATGAAGGTGTTCTTAGAAATTAAAGAAGTTAAAATGAATTACAGTTCACGTAGTCTTTAATCGCAACAACCCTAAAAGGCATCACTAAACTAATTTAACAGTCATACTGTCTCACCATATATAATTTCATATGTTCTTTAATACCTGTTAGTTTATGATATCCGACGCTTACCGAAACTAAGAAAATTCTTCAAATCCCTTTGGCTTGAATATTAACGTCCAATGCTCGACTGATCTGACATTGTAAACGGTCATCGGCTCTAAAATGATTCGTTATTTTACATTATTTGCTAATTTGTGGTAAGGAGAGGAAAAACTTCCTTCCAATTCATACATATCCACGCATACTCAGAAAGTCTGGTACTATATTACGGAATATGAAAAAGACAACAACACATTCAAATGGCAAATAAAAACAAATTGCCTTCAAAGGAATAATGACGTGAAAAAGGCCAACTACCATGAAAATTTTGCTTGACTGGAAAAGAACTTGGTCTCTGAATTTTCGGATAAAATCTAATACCATTCACTTCCAGAAGTGCCGGAAGCTTTAGAATTCCCACAACCACAATTCTAGACTAACAACGATCCTGCATTCAGTTGATATACCGATTTTTAGTCTACAAATGCAATTTCGCATGTTGTCTCCTAGGAACGAAATTGAGAGTAAATAAATAAACCAAGAGTAAGTTAGAAACGAAAAAGGCGTTCATTCCCTGCATCGCCTCAGTTGACCAGACAATGCGAACACTGAACGATCTTCGGGGAGTCATTCATTCCCCAAATGGAACAGCTGTCGAACAATACGGCACTGAGCTTTGCTAAAGCAAGAGATAAGAATAAAAGCGAATAGCTCCATGGACACAAATAAAGTTTTACTGGAAATGCATTTATGAAGCGCCAAATTTTCCTTAATCAAATTCACCTTCGTCCATTTGTTGATTAATGGATATTCCGAGCATGGTGTCCATATTTCAATTAATTTTGTTCGTGTTTCCCTCAATCAATAACCATTGAGAAAGGCTTCATCGTTATCCATTTGCATTTTCTATATTATTTGTTATTTCAGTACAGTTGATAATAACAGTTTTCGGCTGTTGTTATTCTTATCATACTGCAGATGTAATTGAGTTGATCTCCTTTAATATTACATTTTTCATAATTTACAGTTAACACGAAAAATTCTAATCACAAGAGAAAGCTACCAAAGTGTTGGTTATTCACAATAATGCCCCAAAACTGTATATTTTTAGTTTCAGATTTTGATGACTGTAAGTTATTGCCTCCTTGATTTAGACGTGGGCTTCATCCTAGATTGCTGGTGCTAGCATCCCATTATCCAAATGTGTTGTTTTGTCGTCAAATTTCCTTTGAATCTGATTTCATCTATCGGGACTGAATCTAGACAAGATACATATTCAGATCTCTTACCTAAATAAAAAAAACTATTCTCTAAATTGAATCATCTCAAGCATAAGACAGCCTTTAACACTTATGGCACAGGAAAGTGACAGCCAAAAATCTTTACAAGCTAATAACAATATGGCAAGTACTACCTCACGTTGCTATTGAGGGTATGGATTTGATCTAAAAAGTTACCAACTCCTATAGTGATAATTTGAAAATTAAATATAGTAAAATTCATTTGGTTTTCTGTTTTGTGAGAAGAGTTTGATATCCAACGTTTTCTGTTAATGGTGAGAGCTAAATAAGAACCTTACAGTCTTGACATTGACGTATGAAATACTAATATTCTCTCTCTCTCTTTCTTATTTATTGCTTATTGCAACAAAATAATTACATTTGGAGCAATAGAAAGTTCTCGACCCCATACCCAAGAGCATGTCCGTTTACAGTAGATAACATTGCCGTATTGATGCATATAAACCACTGCCTCCGAAAACTAAAGTGGTTAAGCTTTGAAGGACTTTCCTTGTCCAACAATTCTTTTTATTCTCTCTGTCTTTCCTCTCTGGTTCCCTTTCTCAAGGACCTTTGTTGAGATTATACTCTCGACCGACTTCTTAGCTAACTAAAGCGTGAATAAATTGCATTCCCATGGTATACTCACATATTTTCTTCAGTCATCGACTAAAGGAGTATCCGCTTTCTCTCACCTGGGATCCATTACCAGCCAAGATATCCAAGGTTACCGAGTCGAAGTAATATAATTTTACTATAAGATTTAATTTGAAAGAACTTAGAATATGTGGTCAAAGTGTCCGAGTTTTCGTATCAGATGTTAACACTATTGGCCAAAATCTCCTCAAAGCCGTAAGTTTCATTTTAAAGGATGGCTCTCAAATTACCATTTCCCCAAAGCAAAGACCATATCGCGTTAAACAGCCCCCTCCCCACCTTCCACCCTCACATCTCTCTCTCTCTCTCTCTCTCTCTCTCTCTCTCTCTCTCCCGGCTTGCCTGTCTGCCTCCCTCTCTAACATCAATTTTTCATAACTAATGGTGTCTAAGCACATTTTATATAAGATTCTGTGTGTGTTTTTTTTTACTCTATTTCTTTTTCATCAATAAAATAATATGTAAACAGATGAACATCTATTATTACAGAAGTGTCTGCTAAGGAAGAGAGAAGTTATTTATCACCATGGGGATAATAATTAAGTGACAGAGATCCTCCAGTTCTCATGATATACATTTACACAGAGTTTTACATACTGACTGATTAATATTTTTCCGTTACCGCGTTAAAGATACAACTAAATTAGGGTTATCTTCAATTATTTTTATGCAAAGGGGAGATCGGACAGAAATTCAAATAGAAATAGAATGTTATAAAATCAGCGTAAACTAAATTTTATTTTGTTTTTCAGAAGAAAAATTATCAAGAAAAAAAACATTAAAACGCCATAAATGCATAGATTCATACTGATCATAAAAGCACACAAACAGAGAGAGAGAGAGAGAAGAGAGAGAGAGAGAAAGAGAGAGAGAGAGAGAGAGAGAGAGTGGTAGATCATTACTGTGATTCAGTCGAATGCAGATTGATTGTGCAGGAAGTTATTTTCTTTCTAACCCTGTACGCCAACGAAATATATAAATTTTGATTCTGATGACTGGGCTTTCTTTTGAGAGCATCTACACGAACGCAAATACTGAATTAATTAATAACCACGAACAAACAGTTTCCTGCTTTTGGATTCATTACCTCAATCAACCAGTTACCAAGACGATCACTAAAGTGGGAATTAATTAAGTGCACCAACAAGCCCTCCTTAACCAAGGGGGAGAGAGAGAGAGAGAGAGAGAGAGAGAGAGAGATCAGGATGTTTTAGTTAAGAATCCGGAAATGTATACATTGTTAAACTATCCATTTCACATAAGGCAGTGAATATTTGTGTAAGTAATGTATGCAAATGTGTGACGAAATACAAACCATTAACACCTGTGGACCTGAGAGCACATTTATTCTCAGAGGTGGGTAATTACACTCTCTAAAATTCTTGGAATTATTATTGCTTATAATTAAAGTGATATCCTATATGTAATTTTAATATGATGTGAAAATATATTACCTATAATGTACGCAAAGCTTGTATTTCACAGAAATTAGCTTTAAATCACTTCAAGCTATGTAATACCTACATTATACTGCCAATATCGAATCCCCTACTATTGAAATGCACATCTAGAAAATCAATAATGTCATGGTCACAGTTGCTCTCTCTTCTCTCTCTCTCTCTCTCCTCTCTCTCTCTCTCTCTTCTCTCTCTCGTTAATTATCTCAAGCGGAACTTACAAGCTAACTAATTACCGTTAGTTATTATTGTTTAATGACACTGTCATAACTGAACAGTCCCAGTAATCAGCCGTTCTCAACTTCGGAAATGGAATCTAAAACTTATCCAAAAATATAGTTGTCGAGATATCGACAATCAGATTTAGTTCGGAAAAGCAATATGGTACAGAAATGAAAACACGTACGTACAGTCAAGGGGTTCAAGCAAACAAAAAATATTTGCTGTCTATCTCTGGATATGCAAACATTATTCTTCATAAACGTCCCTCATCAAGAAACTTGAGACTAGTATAAATCAACAGTTTCTTTGCCCTAAACAAAAAATCTCATAAAACAATCAATTTTTTTCCTGACTTCTGATTGGACCTTAATCTGAATATGACTAAAATTTTAAAGACGCAATCATTCTTTGCATATTATACTGTATATATAAAAGAAACACACATCCTTGAAAATATTCAGCAGCAGCGTGTGAAACTATATGCCCATTAGTAATACTCCACTGTAGGTATTTGTTTGCAGACTAACATCTAATCGCATTGGTTAAACACCATTCCAGAAACCTATCGCTTTCGATTAAAATATACTGTTTTATGAATCGTTACCTGGGATTTCTGGAAAATCTATGCTCTAATGAATGTGACAAATGGCTGCAGTTACGTAAGTAATTGCTTCCTCCGTAGTTACAGGTATAGACAGCTTTATCAGATAAAATTGATTATATAGGGAAAGTTCATGTCACATAATATAGGTTTGTTAACTGTTCGAAATCTAATAATATTCTCTACAAAACTTTACACTTTACTCTCATTACTGAAGTTTTCAAGTAGCAGAAAAATGGAGACTGAAATCAGCTGATTTCAATATTTTACGTTAAATAAAGTGGCAAAGACAAA
>NC_061100.1:59782944-59792944 GCF_015104395.2 Macrobrachium nipponense
AAAGTGGCAAAGACAAACTAAAAAGAGGTAGTATCGATGGTACATGTTAAAGTAAAATATACCTTCATGAAAGAATAATCTGAATCCCGTGATCGAGAAATGTCCATTTTGAGGTCACAGCTGTATGTACAAATAAACATCTTAGTTTTGAAAGGCAACAGTAGATCGTCCTATAATATTACTATTTTATTCAGGAAACATCTCCCTTCAAAGGAATTGCCCGTTCATAACATCCCACATAAAAACATGAATGTCCAATTAATTTTATATTTGTACATCTGTTATCTGCTATTATCGTTTAACATAGCACTCAAGGCAACCCGCTGTCCTTCTCTGTAGGAAAATGAAATAATAATATAATAATAATAATAATAATAATAATATAATAATAATAATAATAATAATAATAATAATGGGACACCAGAGTTGAAGAGAAAGAAAGGGAAAAAATGGATAAAGTATCAAGACCTGAAAACAGAAATAAGAAGGATATTGGATATGCCAGTGGAAATTGTATCCTTAATCTTAGGAACACTAGGCACGATCCCAAGATCCCTGAAAAGGAATCTAGAAAAACTAAAGCTGAAGTAGCTCCAGGACTCATGCAGAAGAGTGTGATCCTAGAAACGACGCACATAGTAAGAAAGTTGATAGACTCCTACGGAGGGAGGATGCAACCCCACACTATAAATACCACCCAGTCGAATTGGAGGACTGTGATACACACAAAAAAATATGATAATAATAATAATAATAATAATAATAATAATAATAATAAAATAATAATAATAATAATAATAATCAGGTTTTGTTGAAAATAACGGCTATATAAGCCACGTTTATTTTATATAGAGGTTTCTCTATTCTTATTACTGACTTTTCTTCTGTACTCAAATTGGCTATTAAAACCCCAAATGGGAGATTCATGTGAAAATCGTGGCGTTTGTCAAATTGCAGCACAAACTGGATCTTAAGCCTAATCGACAAAAAATACTAAATGACTCATTCTGGATTCCTCTTGCTCAGGAGCATCTGCTCCACTCTCTCTCTCTCTCTCTCTCTCTCTCTCTCTCTCTCTCTCTCTCCTGCTCCTATCTTCTTCTTGCAACGCCTCGTCGTTAAACCCAGAAGGACACCGTCGGGCAGGTGTTGTGGTACTGAAATTCTTGCGACGACGATGACGACATAGATTAAACCAGCTTTGTACTGGCACGGGCTCTTTACAGCAGCCCGTAACTGGTGATGGATGAAGTATTCTTCTTTGCAACATATCATTCGGCTCCAATTTAACCACTGGGCCATAAGTGAAACAATATAGTGGGAGATAAAGTGTAGTCGTAGTAGGTAGTGAAGGAAAAGATAAAATCTTGAGTTAGAGAAAAAGTTTGGGAATCAAATCCCTTGGGATATGATGAATGTTAATGCAGTGAATGGATGATATTTTGCTTATACACTGGATGGATGTATGCCATTAGGTATTGCTCACTTGAGAGTGGCTAAGATGAGTTGTTGCTCCTCTCTGTACCGCTCATTTCGATACCTGGAGAAAAGGCAAAAATGATGGGATTATTTGGTGAGGCAGCTGCCATTCGGACTAAACAGCCGGTGCTTAGGTTTGAAGGTTGACATAAGGTGAGTTTGTATACATCTTAGCAGTGTCTCTCTGCTTATAGGTATCCCTGTTAGAACTTCAAAGAGAACAATTATTCCTTCGAATGTAAGTGTTATTGAGCTTTCACTCACTGATTTGGGAACTCGGTCGGCATTGTCTGAGCTGTCAGAAGGGGAAGCAGAAGGTTGTGAGGGAAGGGTCTGGGAAGGGGGACATGACCCTCCCCCTTCCCAATTGGAATTGGAAGGAGGGGAAAGGGATGGCTCTGTAGCACTTGGTAGTTGGTACTATTTCTCTGGGCGTCGACTTGTCATTGGCTATCTTGTGTTGTGTTTCTTTGACTTAGTTCTGTAGTTTTGTTTTGGTGATACCATTCTCTTCATTGGGTTTTGGAATAGGTTATGAAGGTTTGGAGGCAGTGGAAGTTGAGGAACTTTGATCTTAGCAATTTTTTCCAGTCGAAACTTGCACCTTTTTTTCCAAGCATGATGCTGAAGAGAACAGTTTGGACATTTGCTTTCAACTGTTTCTCTCTTGAAAGCATCAAAGCACTGTTTGGTGGGATGCAGTTTGCTGCATATGCCACCCCTCTCTGTAGCTAAGCAGTGGCTGCTGTGGTGTGCAAATTTGTGGTAACTGTAACATTGAAGTGGTTCAGTGATGAAGACTTCAGTGGAGAATGATCCTTGAGGGAGTCCTACAGTATATATAGTCTGTTGCAGGATTGCAGGATTCTGATTGGCTGGAGGAGGCAGTTGCATGAAGTCACTACCTACTGAATTTTGATTGGCTAGATGCTGTTGCATAATGTTATGCCTGGTGTAGTCTGGTGCTTCTTGATCTGGGGTGTCTTGTTCAGTAGTTGTATCTGGTGTGGTATTATTTAGTAATACCATGTCTTGGTTTAGGCTTCACCATATACTAGTAGGAAGTAGGAAGGCCTCGTAAGTAGTATTCAAAGAGGGCTTCTTGTAAAGGATGTGGATGGCTTCCAGCAAGCATAGTCTTCTTGGGTCTAGGGCATTGCCAATGATGATGTTGTTGATAATGCTGTCACGGGATGGAGCGTAATTGTGACAGGTGAGGGCATAGTTCTTGATAATGATATCTTGTATGTGACATGAAATCCTCTTTGCAAGCTGCATAGTAGTCATGCCAATATATGTTCTGGGACATCTGCAGATAGGGTATTGATATTGGTATACTACACTGGAACGCTTCACCTGTCCGGGGTGAAGGGTTGTTCTACTTTATCAGGTCCTGAGTTATTTTATTCTTGGAGTATACAACAAGCACTATGCTTTTTCTTTCCTCATTGGGAGTGACATTTTCCATCACGATCTTAATATCATTCTTCTCCTCCCAGTACTTTGAGTGCATGTAGTATAAGGTGATAGTGCCTTTTGATTCTTCAGGTAGGTCCTAATTTTTATACCATTTCTCAAGAGCAATCTTGATTTCATAGTTAATGAGCTTGTTAGAGTACCTGTTGTTTACGAGTACTTAGGACTCTTTGTCAGATTCTTGCTGTGTGTCCTACCAGGTGGAACAGTGGGACATGGCATGTCGCATGTAAGCCCTAACGTAGTGTTCTTGAATCTCGCAGAGTACTCACTTTTGCCATTAAGACACATTCCTAAAGTAGTTTTCTTCATGAAGACAGAATTCTGAGGACGTCTTCTGTCTTCAAGACGAGTATATCAAGAAAGGTAGAGCCTGTCGTTGGTGCTGAATTATATTGTATAATTCAGTACACTACATTGCTGGAACGTGCGATGAAGGGCTTCAACCTCATCACCGGTGTCTGCTAGAACAAAGATGTTGTCGATATACCTGGTATATTTTTGGAGGCACTGAATCTGGGTGAAGACTCATTCGTCGACAATCCCCATGTAGAGATTGGCGAATATGACCTTTAATGGGGAACCAATCGCTACGCCATCTTTCCGCCAGTACATATGCCCTCGATGGGTGGAGAAGGGGGCCCTCTTCATACAGATGTCTGAAAGGGTTCACAATGATGAGTCTGTGATGTTGAGGGGAGGGGTAAATTCATCCCTAATGACTCGGTCAAGAATAAGTCTATAGTTTTGTAGATGGGGACATTTGTAAAACAAGATTCCACATTGAGGAAAGCCATAGTGCCAGTGCCAGTGACAGGGGAATCCTTGAGCTTCTCTAGGAACTCATCAGACTATTGAAGACTATAGCTACATGGGATGTAGGGGGTCAGAATATGTTTTAGGCATTTTACCAAGGCATAAGTAGGATCTGACGTCTGGTTGATGATCGAGTGGAGAGTTTGCCTTCTTTATGGTTTTTTACATTGCCATATAGGTAACCTAATCCGAAGTCTCCTTGGATGGGGGAGAAATGCACAGCATTAGTTGCAGCATTTGAACTTGAAGTAGTCTGACGGAATATCAAGTTTCTTGTGATATTCATCAGTCTTTATGAGGACAAAGGCACTTACCTTGTCTGCCTGCTGGATGGTGATGCTCTCTTTCCCCTTCAACTCCTTAGCCGCCTTCTTCATTTCATGGGTGTATATACCGCTCCAGTATGTGCCCCGCTTAATGAGGGCCTCAACAAGTAGGAAGGGTTGGAAGGCGTTGGAAGTCCTGATTGTGTGGCAGCTCTTTAACTGCTGGATGGAATCTAACAGGAGCTTTATCTCAACACGCTTCTCATGGGGTCTTGGCTCAGGAATGAAGTGGTAACTAAGCCCTAATCTAAGCAGAGCGTCTTGGTCAAGGGACGGCAAGATGTCTGTAAGGTTTATATAGCCTTGTGTGCATTGTGGGACTCACAGTTTGCCTCTATTGAGAGCTATAAGTTTCTGCTTGATGCCCTCCATGCAGTGCTTGAAGTCACCCTCTTGGAGGACGTCTAATTATGACTTGATGTCTTCCTTTGAGTATACCGTTGGGAGGGTGGGTTCATCAATGTTTCCTTGGCTGTCATCTCTAGTGGGGTTAATTCTTCTTTAGGAAGGTGGTCTTGACTACTGTTCTAGAGGGCACCAGGGGGGACTGCCACTGGGCCCCTGTCTGCATGGCCACTGCCATTGTTGTGGGAAAGGGGCTACTGGGTTTGGGAGAATTTCCTCCTATGCCCTACGCGAAATGAAGGCAGCCAAGGAGTTGATGGAGAAAGAGGGCATCACCATTGGGCGGGCAAACAAGACCACTGCCTTTATCCTCATAGACACTGACAAATATTACAAGAAACTTGGTGATATCCTATTAGACTTCTCCAAGTTCGAACGGCTTCCCTGCACCCCAACTGATGAAATCAAGTAAGATTTTCTATGCGGTTACCTATATGGGAGCACAAAGAATCATAACGAGGGCAACCCCCTCCACTCGGTCATCAGCCAGAAGCCCGCACCTACTTATGCTTTAGCAAAATGTATAAACCATATTCTAGCCCCCTACATCTCGCGTAGCTATAGTCTTCAATCGTCTGCCGAGTTCCCAGAGAAGATCATGGATTCCCCTGGCACTAGCACTATAGCTTCTCTCGATGTGGAATCTCTTTTTACAATTGTCCCCATCGACGAACCTATAGATCTTATCCTTGATTGAGTCTATATAGATGAATCAACCCCTCCCCTCAACATCCAGAGTCATCACTGTGACCCCTTTCGGACATTTGTATGAAAAGGGCCCCTTCTCCACCCGCCGAGGGCATATATACCGGCAGATAGATGGCTTAGCAATGGGAGCCACATTGTGAGTCCTATTAGCCAATTTCTACATGGGCACTGTCGAGGAACAAGTGTTTGCCCAGATCCAGCATGCCTAGAAATATACCTGCTAAATCAACAACATCTTCGTTCAAGCAGACTCTGAGAATGAGGTTGAAGCCCTTCGTCGCGTGTTCCAGCGGTGCAGTGTGCAGAATTATACAATAGAATTAAGAACCAACAACAGGCTCCCCCTTTCTTGAAGTACTCATCTTGGAGACAGAAGATGGCCTTAGGAATTCTGTCCTCACAAAGAAAATTATCTCATGAATGTGCCTTAATGGTGAAAGCGAGTGCCCCGTATGATTCAATAACACCACAGTCAGGGCTTACATACGATGGGATCTGTCCTACTGCTCCACCTGGCAGGGCACACAACAAGAACTAAACAGAGCTTCCTAAGTACTCATAAACAACAAGTACTCTAAAAAGCTCATTAACCATGAAATCAAGAAAGCGCTTGAGAAATGGTATAAAAACGAAGACATACCCGAAGAAGAAAGATACATCATCTTATACTACAAGGCCTTTATGCACTCAAAGTACTGGGAGGAGAACACCATTAAGAAAATTGCGATGGAAAATGTCACTCACACCGAAAAAAGAAAAAGCATAGACTTTGTTGTATATTACAAGAATGAAAGAACCCAGGACTTGATAATATAGAACAATCCCTCACCCGCGGCTGGAGACCCCCTGAAGTGTTCCAGTGCAGTATACCAATATCAATGCCTTATCTGGGGATGTCCCAGAACATATATTGGCATGACTACTATGCAACATGTAAAGAGGATATCATGGCACATAAAAGAGGGGGCTATCAAGAACCATGCCCTCTCCTATCACAATTACACTCCATCCCATGACAGCATTATCAACAATAGCACCATCATTGACAATACCCCAGACCCAAGAAGATTATGCTTGCTGGAAGCCATCCTCATCCTCGACAAGAAACCCTCTTTGAATACTACTCAAGAATCCTTCCTACTCCCTACTAGCATACAGAGAAGTCTAACCCAAGATAATGGTATTACTAAATAATACCACACCAGATTTGACTATCAAACAAGACACCCCAGATCAAGAAGCACCAGACTACATCAGGCATAACATCACACAACAGCAACTAGCCCATCCCATGTTTGCAAGTAGCGACATCAGGCATCTGCCTCCTCCCACCAATCACAATCCTGCATGAAGAGGCACCCTTCCTGTGCAACTGTTAGCTAATCAGAATTTGTTGCTAAGGACTTCATGCTGTGCAATAGAAGATATATTGACAGGATTTTTTCATGGGATGAAAACTCCTATCAAGGGATGTCTGATGCAGAACATACATTGATTGAAACTTGTTCAAGTGATGGCAACAATGAAATACCAAATCTCGCCCTTTCTCTGTTGGAGGATGAATCCAATACTAATGGATGGACCAGGAAAACACCGAATCAAGATGGAAGAGTCCCTCTTCCCAACAAGTTTCCTACAACCAATGCCTCTCCACCTTTTCCAAAATACAAAGCCTCTTATGTGGCAGTAGCAAAACTGGAAAAACAAACTCCACACCTGAGAATGTCCGTTAGAAAATTTTAGTTGGTGATATGATCATCACCCCAAAGAGCAGAGAGACAGATGAGATTCTTTAAGCTGGCACTGCTTTTCAGCTGCAGGATCCCATGGACAGAATTAGGAAAGCTACCATCTGTAGATATCCAACCACCCTGCTTCTAGACCTCATTCTACAGCTGAAAAACATTCTAAAGGCATAGAGCTGCTCTGGAAAATCTGGTACCCCCACAGGAAAGGTCATCGCCACCTTCCAGGAGAAATTCCCAAACAAGTTTCCTTTGGAATATGGGGATTCCTTTGGAATATGGGGATCATTCCCCACTGAAGCCTTCATACCTAAACCACTTCGATGTTACAAGTGCCATAAATCTGGACACCACAGAGAGGTGTGGTATATGCAGAAAACCACGTCTGACCAAACAGTGCCTTGATGTTTTCAAGAGAGGAGAAACAGTAGAAAGCAAATGCCCAAACTGTTTTTTTCAGCATCATGCTCAGAACAAGCAGTGCAAATTTAGACTTGAAAAAATTGCTAAGATCATAGCAACCCATCGACTTCCACCTTCTACAGAACCTTCAAACCCATTCCAAAGCCCAAGAAAGCAGATGGTATGACTAAGGTAGAAGTACAAAAAGAAGGCAAAGCAGCACTACACAAGAGAGCTAACGACGAGTCAGTACCCAGAGAAAGAGTGCCAATCCCAACACCTTCCAATCCAAACACCCCATCCACCTCTAAGGTTGACAGTCCTCCTTCCCAGACCCATCCTTTACAACCTTCTCCTTCCCTTTCTGACAGCTCGGACTGCCAACCGAGTTCCCAAATCAGTCAGTGAAAGTTCAATAACACTTACATTCGAAGGAATCATTGTTCACTTCGAATTTCTTACAGGGAAACCTAATGACAGAGAGGCACTGCTAAGCTGCATGCAACCTTACCTTCTTAAAACCTTCAAACCCAAGAACCTGCTGTTCAATTTGAATAGCAGCTCCCTCACCAAATAATCTCTTCCTTTGTTCCTCTTCTCCAGATATTGAAACGAACGGTATTGAGAAGAGCAATATCTCAACTTAGTCACTCTCAAGTGAGCAATACCTAAATGGCATACAGCCGTCCAGTGAATAAGCAAAATATCATCCATTCACTGCATTAACATTCATCATATCCCAAGGGATTTGATTCCCAAACTTTTTCTCTAACTCAAATTTTGTCCTTTCCTCCCCACACTATCTTACTTACTGGGACTTGCTTCTATAACACTTTATATACCAATATTTTTTTTATTTCTGGCCCAGTTGTCAAATTGAGCCGAAAAGATGTTGCAGAAAAGAATGCTTCATCAAGAATTACAGTCCCACAACACCAGCCCGACGATGTCTTTCTGGGTTTAAGGACGAAACGTTGCAAGATGAAGCGAGGAGAGAGAGAGAGAGAGAGAGAGAGAGAGAGAGAGAGAGAGGAGCAGACGTCCCTGAGCAAGAGGAATCCAGAATGGGTCATTTAGTATATTTTGTCGATTAGGTTTGAGATCCAATTTGCACTGCATTTTTGACATGAATCCCCCATTTGGAATTTCGATAGCCAAATTTGAGTTCAGAAGAAAAGTCAGCTGTAAGAAGAATAGAGAAACTTCTTTACAAAATAAACATGGCTAAAATAGCCATTATTTTCAATAAGACCTGTGTTAATGAAGGTCTTCTTCCAGCATATAATAATAATGATAATGATGATGATAATAATAATATCATTTAAAAACAACACTGAATACGTCTTATGTCTTCAGTGTCCTTTTAATTATTGCGTGTACTTTTACCTTTCAGGCAGTATCTCAAAACATAACGTGGAAAGGTCCTCTGCAGTAAAATAGCAGCATTTTCCCCCTGTCTCAACGGCACACGTGCCATATTGTATACAATACGCTAAAGACAGCATCACCATAGTGAAAATCATTTGTGCTTTACAACAAAGCTTCCAAAATGGCACCCAAAAATTAAGGACTAACGCCATGAAATTTTTAGAATTTCCACTAATTTACTAACCCACCCTGTAGTTTGACATGATCTGCTAAAAATAAAGTTAATTAGAAGTACCAGCAGATGCCATCAATATATTATGTAAAATTGTATTTATCTGATTTTCGTTCTCAGGCAGGGTAGTTTGGGTGCCTTTACATTTAAGGAAAATGATCACGTATGGAGTGCTAGTTAAACATTCTATGCGCAAACGTTTTAGTTGCAAACGTTCAAATGACTAAGAGGTTTAATATTTTTAAAATGAAAATGGACAATTTTGCATTCCATTAAAGTTCATGAAATTTAAGTTGTCAAACCCAAGCACGAGAACACAAAGTAATAGTTAGAGAGGTTGGGCAGCGATACCGAAGAAAGAAAGGGGCAAGCTAATAGTCGAAGGAAAGCCCTTTAGCAATGCCTACAGTTCGCTACATAAGATAAAGTGGTAGAAACATCTCTCGCAAGGAGAACGAAAAGCTACAATATTATCGTAAAAGTTTAAAGAACAAAAAAGTCGTTACATGATCGGCAATAAAGAAGAGCGAATGTAGAACTGAGCACCATCCAGGCAACGAAGAGGTGATGTGATGATATTTGTGATTAATCAAGAAAAAAAGATGGACAATAGAAGCTTCCTCAGTGTTTCTTATTCCATACGAGACATGAGGAGAATAAGAAGCGGAGTGGCCTATCTTTAAAAAAACAAATGATGAGAGAGAGAGAGAGAGAGAGAGAGAAGCAAAGTGGATGGGCTGGAAAAAGTAAAATTAAGGAAAGAATAGATGAAGAGAGATATATCATTAAAGCGTAATAGTTTAACTGTTAGGAAGAAGAAGAATAAGGGGAGAGAGAGAGAGAGAGAGCAGATTCTGTAATATTAGCTTGCGGCTAAATGGCAGGGTCTGATGGAGTTGTGTTTCGTATTTCCTACCGCCTTTTACCTATGGGAGTCATCTCTCCAAGGAAATGAGGAAAAATTTTCTGGTATTCGTGAGAAAAAAATAGCAACATGTGTGTGCATGTGTGTCTGAGAGAGAGAGAGAGAGAGAGAGAGAGAG
>NC_061100.1:59800444-59820444 GCF_015104395.2 Macrobrachium nipponense
ACTTCACCCGTCATTGCCCTTGCCCACAGCTTGTTGAACCTCTGGAGTCATTAAAGGGCCTCCCAGGGGTAAAGAAAAGGGTAAGATCCCAGACCGTGTGTGGTTGTCATAACTATTCTTACCCATAGAGACGACTTGTTGGGTGTCTCCTACTTTGTGGCACTGCTGGAATTTACTGTTGGAGACAACACTTCACTGTGTGATGCTAAGAGAGATGACTTTCATGAACGATAGAATTAGTGGAACAATAGATACTTGCTGTTAACGGGGTTATATATATTTTTCCATAGTCGTATTGTATGTTTATCCGTTATTCAAGTGTGTAATTTACCTAGGTTTATGGTTAATTTCTTACTTTGCCTCTTACTATCATAACGACCCGTGCATCTGTGGTTTCTATCTCCACCTAGTAACTTTTTCTTTTACTTTAGTGTGCTAGTTAGCTAGGCGAATGTGTTTTTTTTGGGGGGGAATTGTAATCATGAGTTTATTTTCTTCCCTAAAGTAAATTTTTCAAGGGATTTCTTTGTAATGTAAGGTTTTAGTTGTGATAAATAATTAAGTACTTTGAGGAAGTACTTTGAATTGTTCTTGTTCTGGTATGAGTCCTACTCATTATCATAGTGGTAAGGGCTTTAAGGTGGATCAAAGAATCTCTTAATTAACTCGTCACCATCTATAGAGTTCATAACAATATATATATATATATATATATATATATATATATATATGTATATATATATATATATATATATATATATATATATATATATATATATATATATATATATATATATATATATATCATGTCCGTGGATGAAGCTTGTCTGTGATGACACGTGGCGGATAACAATTATTTTATCATACTGCCGTCAGATTTTACTTCCTGTCAGTTTGACCTATGAACAAAAATTGAATAATTAGTTCTGCCGTCTACAGAGTAAAACTGAAAATTTGTGGTGGTAATAAAAACATATAACGTCGGCAAATTCGTCAACTTTATTGCTTAGATATTTTTATTTCGACATACAGTAGACATTATTATTGGTAAATGCTGCAAAGATCGATTTACCAATTAAAGGCTGCTTAGAAAATTGGCTGTCAATGCAGCATGATCATAATGTTGTGACATCGCCATATATCCAAACTTTATGGCTTAACTGTAGAAGAAATGTACCAGAAAAATTAAATATTTTCATTTTTGTATATAGTACATATCTTAAAGGCACTGGTAGAGGAAAAAGATCAGTAGATATTTTTAAATAGTGGGGAACCTTGGCTCTTGGCGGTTAGAGACAGGTGTAAAAGCTGGATTCTTAGGAGATGCTGAGATAAAAAAAAAAAACAAATAGAAAAGATACCGTGTGCATAAACAAGGTTGTTGATGCATTCCAAAGACATGAGGTAACCATGGGAAAGGTTATCGAGTTACATGTATGTTAACTAGCATGCATATATCCATACGTCTGTTAGTGGGCGTACATTCGTACATCCATGAGTCACAGAAAATGAGATATAATCTCTTGTATGAGAATTAAAGGGTTACTCCTTGATATTGTTTGATCGTGTGTGGAACACGCCACAGAAGAGGTGTTAGAGGTCTGCTGTAAGGTAAAGTGGAAAACTTTGGAAAAGTTAATACATTTCTAGTGACATCAAGTTCAGCTTTTAAAGAAGGGTAAAGAGGTGCGACACACATTTTATTGAGGAACTTTAATGTTTAATTGTCTGATAATTATGGTCTCTTTCTTTCAGATGGATTTGAAGTCACCATATAGAAAAATAGGATTTCTCTAGACTTGTTTTAACTTTTGATAGACTATGAAATTTTGGACAGAAAGAGATTAGAGGGGGTTCTTATGATAGCTTAACATTCTTTTTTTTTTTTAGATAGTCTTAACGCATTTTATTATATTTTCATGTTAGCTGTTTTTTGGGAAATAAAAAGTATATTTTTGTAATAGCTGGAGTTGGGATTAGCCTAGAGTTTGATATTTGATTTTCAGCTAGCTTCAGACGCTGACACTCAAAGGGAACTATGGAAGGTAGGTCACGATACCAAGTTAGGAGTTCTCTCCAATTGTTTAAATGAGTGTCATTTTGGGGAATTTATCTGGTAGTCAGGAATTTCGGCTGGGTAGCTGGGCGCTTGGCGGTGAGGTTAGCCAGTTTATAAGGGTAAAACATGCTTCTGTGTTTCTTGGGGGAAAGGGGATATTTGATAACGGATATTAATTATGATGGGTTGCAAGTGTAACTGAGTATTATGCTCTGAGGCGAGTGCAAATAACTTTGTGTTCATGTGCTGAAACGTATGAGGACGTAAGTGTGAAAGTTTATTTTTGTTTTTGTTTTTTGTTGGTGTTAATTTGCTCACAAGTGTATTTAGTTTTGATGTCCATCGAGATTCAATGGGCATTAGTGGGTTTGTTGTAATGGTAAGGCATTAGAAGAAGTTGTACGATAAGTTTCATTTTTGTGTGTGGCATGAGAGGGTGAGAGGCTACTGTGAGAACGGTGCTTAGCTAGCTGATTTTTTACTCAGTGGGGGAACGGGGTACGTTTTCTCTTTCTCTCACACTTCCCTGTGTTCTGTGGGCATAGTGACACATTCGATCATCTAATCAACCTTTAATCTGCAAGGCAACAACTCGATGCAATAGCGGTTTATTGGGAAGTGGTGAATGATTATTTTTTCTTTTATTGGTGAATAATATATTATTACTTTTGTGTTGGTGATTTGTGTAGGCATAAATATATCGATGTTATTGAGGTCGGGGCATATCCTGAATCATAAATGTTCACATAAAGAAGGCAAAATGGCCGAAACAGATACAAGTCAGACTTTGGTGCATAAGATAAACAAAATAAATGCAGGAGTTAGCCCTTTTCGAGGCATTGTTGATGGCGTTCTGTCCCAACCAGTGCAAATTTTTATTGAGGGAGTGAATAACTACTAAACCCCAAGGGAATTGAAGATGATGCAGAAGCGTTCACAGAGGAAAAAAGCCTTGTTAGATTTCAATAAACGGAATTTGTCATTTAGATGCCATAGTTTTAGTACACAAAATGTCGTTCATGGAGCAAATTACAAGCATTTCTAAGGGCGGATCATGGCTTAAAAGAACTCGGAGATATGGTAAGAGATTTAAGGGGATTGTACTGTCGGCCAAAAAACTCGTGGCAGAGTTTCATAATTTTTCGTTCACCTGCCTGACGCACGATTCATGCCTTATTTATCTATTTTTCTTTTCAAAGATGGATGAAATCATGTGTAATGACATTAAAAACAGTCACTGATATCTTTAGAACATTATGTTATGTTATTGTGTAAAACTATTTTCCATATAGCAAAATTGACGTGAACGAAACGAAGTGATAAAAAACGTCATATCACAACCATAGATATGCATTACCAAATAGATAGGAGACACCTATCACTAGTAGTATCGCATAAACATAGTCCTTAAATTATCATTTCAATATTAAGTTGAAGGTAGTTGAACTATTCCATTTGTTAAATTTTACAGAAAACATTGGAATCTCACAAAATGCTATCAAATTTAAAAACAAAAAGAAAAAAAAACCGATATCTTAACAATGTGAACTAGGTGACCTCACTCTATTGCTTTTGATGTTATGTGCACGGGTATCTAATGTCAATGTGTCATTTATCGGTCTAAGAAACATCCTTCGATGAGCGAGAGAATTATTGCACTGCATTCGGTGCAAGTTTCTGTTGGAGAGATATCAAGAAAGCTTAATAAACCGGAGAGAATCATACATAGATGAATAAAATTGTTTAAAGGACGGCAAAGTTTAGAACATGGGCCTAGAGGTGGAATACCTCGAAGCACCACATGAGAGCAAGACAATACAGTAGTGAAAATGTTGCTGAGCAACATTCATTTGTGAACTTTGAATTCTAGTGCCTCGTCACGACATTGCTGAACCAGGGATCATAACTAGCTCTACGCTTATGACTGGTGTCTGATGAATACTTTAGATGGAGAGGAAGAGATTTTTAAATCTACACTTGAAGTCTGATAGTTGTCTAATGAATAAGCAAACTTATCTTTGATGGATGAGAGATTCAGTTAGGCTTACTTTTTTTTTCTTTTTTTATCGGTGGCCAGTGAATACCACGGATAGGGAGGGAAACGGTTTCAATGATGCATGCATTTTTTTTTCTTCAAACCTAAAGAATACATTTTATTGGGAGATACTTTACTAACATCGGCCTAATCCTTCCATCACTCCTATAAGCCACCTCCGCTCCGCTCTCTTCTACATCTCAGCGACTAGATCCGACTTCTCACTACGAACTCCACCTCGTGAAAGCATCACTAATGATAACGGTTATTTTAAAATTCCCCGCACCGACAACGGAACGCCTTAAAATACATGTTTGTAAAACATTTTCTGTTCAAAGAAACTTATCTTTCATTCCCACAAATGTGTGCATACCCTCGTGTTACACCCTGTGCCGTCAAGAGCAACCCTTGATTAAAGCAGTAGTTTTTCTTGAGAGAAAAAAACAAAAAAAACATGAAATAGACTTAAACGAGAAACGTCACCTTTCCTATTTTCTTATTCTTTCAGCTGCTTATAATTTGCTTATGTAAGTAGGTCTAGTAGTTATACATGTGAACTAATTTGAATTAATTTCTATTTAAAAGAAATGAATAGCTACAGAAAGATCAACCTAAGAAAGCTTTAAGGAAAGTAAGCCTTTCTTAATGTATTCGTCAGTTTTGACTCCCACAGCTTTCCAAGGTGTCCAAATGAAACAGGATGATATGCAAGGAATTCGATAAAAATAAGAAATAATTATATTCGTTGATTTTTTATAATTGCTTTTTGACTTTGAATAGCTAGGTCTGAGTTCATTATGTTAAGCAATTATTAAAAGGATAAGAAGAAAAGGCGAAAACATGGCTAATAAAACAAGAATAACGGGAATAGTCAAATAAAGCAGATTTATATATATATATATATATATATATATATATATATATATATATATATATATATATTATTGTCGATTTAAATATTCATTAATATTACGTATCCGAGAGAGTATGCTGCTGAAAATAGACCTAGGCTTATCATGTGGGAATATCAGAAGTCCAATTTAGGCCCACTAAACGTGTCATGCAAATTATTTTATTGATCAAAGGACAAAATTAGTTTAACTAAACATCGTTTTCAAAGAATGTTAACGCCTTGATGTATTATTTATCGGCTGTAGGAGACGAATGACAACACTTCAGTTGCCAGTACGATATGTTGAGTCAGATCTCGAGCGGCAGCAAAGCCAACTTCAAAATCTTCGGAATGCTGTTACGAAGCTAGAGTTGAAAATAAAATTAGAAACGTGGACGGTGGACCCATCGGTATATATTTTCCTTACTTTGCAAAATAATTATCTTTCATACGTTGAATAAGTCTACTCAGTTCAAATGTCATTTATTTCAAGTATAGCACCTTTGAAAGGAAATTTTATTTATTGTTAAGTAAATATTCTGGCACCTGCATATGGCAATATTTCCTTATTAACGAACAATGAATTAAGAAACTAGCGCCAATTCTTTGTTGGCCGTCTGTACAAGATTAGAAAAGGGACAACAAGCCTTATTGAGCATAGTTCAAAACTTATTGTCTCAGCGGTAAAATGGATACAGAAATTGAGAAATTCCACATGGGTAAATGGGAATAATAACTCACTCAACAATTTACATAAATTGTTGTATTTCGCAGTGCGTCTACACGACGTCCCACACGCCATTGTAGATAGTTTTGATGAAAAAATTTAACCTACTTCAGATGACGAACTGATTTATTCCCAAATTCAGAAAGATATGTCAAGATTTCCCATGGTGGATAGTACGTTTTTTAATGGGACTGGTCCAAGAAATATGATGCAAAGTGGAATATAAAAGAAGATCGATCGATCAATGGCAACAGCAGCTGTGTCGCTACAATTGTAATAAACCATAGTACGCAAAGAAAGTATGTAGTCAAATACTGTGGAATATGCAAAAGTGTGGATCACTGTTGGCAGGCTTGTCCATCTCAGATATGGAGGGATGCGAGATCTACACCTCAGAAATTCTGGATTTATAATACGAAAACTTCCCAGACAGGTCAAAATTTTTGGAATGCCTATCAACAAAAAGGGTACAGATGATTTGTATGTGCCATTGTGGTCTCGTGGGGAACGCCCCAGAGCCCAGTCCGATAGTAAACGGAACAGTGGAGGATGTGAATGTCCCAAATTTAATGGACCATGATCTGTATCAGTTCTTCCATTACCCTTTGAAACCCTCAATGGAGATGGTGTGTGATGTGCAATCCCATAAACTAAATACCCAGGGTTTCATTAGAATACGGTTTACTCCTGGTGATAGTGTTAATAGAACCATTTTTGGTTTTAAAAGGGGTTGTGTTGGCCAACAGACTTTTACTGGGCCCTCTTGCATGTAGACTACAAAGGATATCGGCCCATACAGGTGTTAGTGGTATAACGGTTGGAATTCCAGGTGTTTTTATCCCTTAAGAGGACGCAAGTGGAACTAAGGATACCGAGATTAATATGGGGAATAGTGAAAATGGTGGTGCTTTTAGTGGTGTTAAGGGTAATAATACCAAGGATATAGGGAGTGGTGATACCAGAACCCACACTGATGATACGGGGAATAACAGCAGTGGTGTTGGTGATGATAAATGGGATATTGAGGGCCACAGTGGTAACAATTTTGGCAGTTTTAACAATGGTAGTATGGGTGGTGATACCAATACTGATACTAATACTGATACTAACAATGGGGTCCTGGTGGATGCAATGAGAACCACGGGCGATGATATGTATAAGGGACGTGGAACAGGGAAGTACTAACTACAATTACAAAGGTGTTTTATCAGAGGATGTTATTTTAATTCCAGGTACAAAGACTATGGAAAAAGTCAGACTGAGGGAAGTGAAAAAGCCCAGGGAAGTATGTGTAATTGAGGGTAGCGAGAAACAGAGGGATTGTTAACACTGTATCGTTGAACAGAGTATGAAAACTGGTGTTACATGGGTGGAAAAATGATTGAACTGTAATGATACAGTTAGGAAATACCAAAAGAATACATATGTGGTAGACCTCCAAAATTGGAGTAGTGACAGTGGTTCAGTGGCTACTGTAGAGGGGAAAACTAAGTTTTCAGAGGCAGAAATGCAATTCAGGAAGAAAATATTTAGAGAACATTTACCTTATACAGACTATAAAGAGCATATAGAAGCGGTAAGCTAAATTTTTGCAGAATTTGGGGACACGGTAGCTTTACGAGGGGATAAACTGGGATTGACTAATGTGTTAGAACATAAGCTAAACTTATAGGAAGGTATGAAACCCATTTTTATTCTTACATACTGCATACCTTTCAAAATCAGAGATCAGGTAGAAAGAGAGGTCAGCAAATGGGAAGAGGAAAGAGTCATTAGACCTAGTACGTCTCCATACAACTTTCCCCTGTTAGCAAAGCCTAAGAAGGACGGTTCTGTCCAAGTATGCGTCAATTTTAGATGTTTGAACGAGAAGACAATTCCTGACCATTACCCAGTTGCGTGCATACCGGATATTTTTGTAGAAATTGGGGGACATAGTATTTATAGCTCAATTGATTTAGCGCAGGATTTTTTGCAGGTCCCTCTTAGCAAAAACAGCAAGGAATATACTGCTTTTTCAGTGCCCAAGGGACACTATGAATTTATGTGGATGTCTTTCGGTTTGCCAGGTAGTCTTATGACCTTTACGAGGTTAGTAAACACAGTTTTGCATGGGTTATTGGGTTCAAATGTTTTTGTGTACATGGGTGATATATTAATTGCTACAGACTCGATCATGCAACACTTAGAAGTGCTTAAGGAAGTACTTAGGAGATTTAGGTTGGCAGGATTGAAAATTAAGGTAGCTAAGTGTTCCTTCTTGAAGAAGAAAATTACATATTTAGGTAATGTCATATCCAAAGAAGGAGCTAAATTAAATGATGATAAAGTCAAAGCAATTGCAGAAACAAATTAGGTCATTCCTGGGAATGGCTGGGTATTCTCTTAGGTTTGTGAAAGGGTTTTCTAACATAGCAGCTCCTCTAACAGATGTATTGCGGGAAGACATTCAATTTCACTGGGGAGAACCACAACAAGTAGCTTTTCAGAAACTCAAGGACGCATTAATGAATCCCCCGTTCTGAAATTTCCAGATTTCAGCAAACTGTTCACATTAGTGACTGATGCCGGTCAGGAGTGTATAGGTACTTGCCTTATGCAAAAATATGATAGGAAGCTCCATCCCATAGTAGGAAATTTACGACAAAGGGCAGTAATGAAAGACCAATGGCTACCATAGATAGAGAAGCCTTTGCAATAGTATCAAGTTTGGTTCATTTTAAAATGCTACTGATGGGGAATAAAGTAGAATTTCTTACAGACCACAAGCCATTATTAGATATTTTTAATAAATCCAATTTGTCACCCAAAAGAGCTCGATGGGTCTTAACTATCAAGGACTTCGATGCAAAGCACAAATATATAGAAGGCAAATCAAATGTAGTTGCAGATGACCTTAGTAGAAGTTTTTATGATATGGAGTGATTTCAAATTGGGGTAGTTACAAGTGATTTTATACGATGGGATATAGGTCTCATAGAGTAAAGGCAAGATGAGGAGGAAATTTTGGCAGATGCAAAAGCGTTCATCAGAGGGTAATCAGTCAGGAAATGTTATAAGTTACTTTTTTCAGGTTTAGAATTAGAAGGTAATCTGTTGGTTAGGAAAATTAGATATAAATTAAGGACTAGTGAAATTAAAGGAGACATGACACAGATCGTAATTCCGAAAGTCCTAATTCCAGTTGTTTTGGATATAGTACATTGCAGGTTCGGTAGTCTGCATTTGGGGATAGAGAAAATATTTGGAAAAGGATGTGGAAAGATGAAAAATGGAAAATGAAAAAAATGAAAAACTGTACAGTGTGCAATGCTTGCAAACCTGAAGGGGTAACTTCTTGCAAATTAGGGTCATATCCGATACCAAGTAGACCTTTTCAGAGAATACATATGGATATCCTAGGAATTTTTTTGTGAATCTAGGTATGCGAATAAGTAGTTATTAGTAATAATAGATGAACTAACGAAAATACTAGAAATTTTTCCACTTAAGCATAAAATAGCCGAAGTAGTAGCTATATCATTTTTCAATGGTGTCATCTGAAGATATGGCTCACCCGAGGTTTTGTTGACCGGCAATGGCAGAGAATTTGTAAACAAGATTTTAGAGCGTTTGACAGAGGTCATGGAGATACAGAAAGTAACAATTATTCCATACAGACCTGAAGCTAATGGCTTATGTGAAAAAGCAAACAGGAAAGTGCTCGAAGCTCTCAGGAAGACTGTAGGAGGAAACTATAAAGACTGGAATAGATATATAGATATAGTTAGACATAACATTAATACTTTGGTAGTGATTCCATTAAAATGTCTACATTTGAAGCATTGTTTGGTTGCCAAGCATGAAGCACATTTGATTTGCTAACTATACCTCATCATGGAGATGATACAATTGAAGCATTAATTTCAACAGCAAAGGAAAGATGCTTGTCTCAGCCGTAATCTCGAGGCTACGACCCAATTAATGGTGGAAAGAAGCAACGAGAAATCATTAGATGTTAAAATTGCTGTTGGAGACAATGTACTCCTAAAAATCAATGTGAGAAATAAACTAAATTACAAGTTAGGCCAAAAGTTTGAGGGTCCTTTTAGAGTTATTAAAGAAAAGACAGGAAACAGGTTTGTAGTCTTAGATGAAAAGACAGGTCGATCGAAATTAACTCGCATATCTAAATTGAAAAAGACAGGTAGATAATAAGATAACATCGTGCAGTTTCTTTTTTTTTTCCCAAATTTTGCAAATTGGTGATGAAATGTGATTAAGCAGTTTGATGTAACATTATTTTTTTTTCCTTTCATCCTTTTACTATTTTCTTATGCGCAAACTGCGGCTATTTGGCGTAAAAACCAGATGTAATTATTTTCATAATGGGAAAACGGGTGGAAAATATGGGAAATTACCGTGGAGTTGAGAAACATTATTAGGGGTTCGTCTGGTGATGACTTTTGGTGGTTATTTTGGTGGTGAATTTCTTGTGGCTATGATTTTTGGTGGTGGTCTGTGGTTTTATGTGTCAAAGGGGTTGTGATTGTGGTTCTTTGTGGTATTATGGCTCTTGGTGGGTGGCTCTAGTGCATTGTGGCTTTATGGGGCCCTGGTAAGGCGTGTATTTTATGAGGTTATATTTACCAGAGGTTATATTTGGCAGTATATAATTGTTATGGATAATTTCTGGATTGTGTTTTTCTGTGGTTTATATCCTGATGAGGTGATACATGTGGCGTTTTTTTTTTATGGAGGATTTTCGAGGACAATTTTTGGGTATCCTTGTGGTGACAATGAGGATGTCCTGAGGATTTTTTAGGATTCCCAGCAAGGATGTAATGGATGATTTTTGGGCCCATTTGAAGGAATGATGATTTCTGTGGTTTACGAGTTTGACTAGACAAGTCAATAGTGCAGTTTGAGCACATGTTGTATACACGGGTGGTTTGGTGCTGACAATGCTGTGGTGTGTCGGATGAGACCAATTGTTGATATTTTCTTTTGGGGTTGATTACTCAGAGGTTAAAATCCCATGGTAAGGGATTTTAAGGGTGGTGATACTGATATGTTGCGGCAGCAATTTGCGTGATGATACATATTACTTTTGTAATGGATAAGAGTTGAATTATTATTTATTTTTTTTAGCTCCTTATACATTTTGTAATGGGAAAAGTTGAATTATTTTATTATTACAAAGGAAACTTGTAATCGGGATTAAGCGGTTTACTTTTATGGTACCTATAAATAGGATTTATATTATAGAGGAGGTAGAATTTATCTTGGGATAAGTAAGATAGAAGGGATATTCAGCATTATGTCTGATGGAGGTTAGTTGTATAAACACTACAGGGGTTTTGCTGTATAAACATTATGGGGTTTTTGATGGTATACTTGTCAGATACGGGATTAATAATGAGTGTGGTCAGTTAGTGATAAAAATTCTCCCAAAAACCTTAAAACGGGTCAGTAGATAAAGATCATATTTTCTTTTTGTGAGAAATTTCAGTCTCTAATAATTGACTTTGAGATTGGGTATGTTAGTTCATGACAGATTCATTTGTAAAAGAAAGACTTTATTTGTTTTAAGATCATGTTGACTTGTCAAGGGGTCAATTAAAACCTATTAATGATGAAACACGGACACGCGATGACTCTAGAGAATTCCCAAGCTCACACGAGTGGTAACAACGAAAAAAAACTTAGGATCTACAGCTCCAGAGGTTGGATCTTCACACGGGTGACGATGTCACGGGTCGCCATTGCAAGGACGAGATATCGTCGAGAGTCGTCTCAGGATAAATTCTGGGACAAATCAGGAGTCTACAATACTTCTACGAGGCGGGTGCAGGACGCACTTGCATGGAAGTCGCAGGATATTTCAAGTCGGCAACAAGGTGGCGGCTATGATTCCTTCATCGGAAGACGTCGAATCTGCAGTAGCAACGAGGGTGTTAGGATACACCTACAGGGGTTGCAGACCCTTAATAATGGCTCATGCAGAGTCGTTTCGAGAAGGTTCATGCGCTCAGCCGGGTTCTGCAATTCATCATCAAAGGTGTTTATGAAACACTTACATTGGGATCACGAGGCAGTTAAGTTCCGCCTACACTGAAGACGGTTACAGTTTCACAGCTAGAGGATAACGATGAATTCTTCTTCGACGAACGCTACACAGTTCCAGTGATTGCAGTTATGGTAGCGATAATGATGGTCAATGTGCGTTGCAAGAGCCATCAAACTTCTATGCAGCACAGAGTAAGAGAACTCTGGCAACAGAAGCAGCTCTAAATCATGTGGCAAATTAAAAGACTTTATGAACTAGTATATACCAGTAGCCAATGTAGTGTGTGACAGGGGTGCACATATACAAGTGGCCGAGCCATTTTAAAGGCACTGGTAAAGGGAAGAGATAGATAGATATATTTAAATAATGGGGTTGATAATCTTAGCTCTTGCCGGTTAGAGACTTGCAAATGCTGGATTCATCGGAGATGCTGAGATAAAAAACAAATAGAAAATACGCTGTGTGCAGAAACGAGGTTGTTGATGCATTCCAGAGACATGAGGTAACCACCAGAAAGGTTATGAGTTACATGTATGTTAAGTAGCATGTGTGTATCCGTACGTCTGTTGGTGGGCGTACATGCCACAGAAGAGGCGTTGGAGGTCTGCTGTAAGGTAAAGTGGAAAAATTTGGAAAAGTTAATACATTTCCAATGACATTACGTTTAGCTTTTAAAGAAGGGTAGTGAGGTGAGACACACATTTTATTGATGAACTTTAATGTTTAATTGTCTGATAATTATGGTCCCTTTATTCCAGATGGATTCGTAGTCCCCATATAGAAAAATGGGATTCCTCTAAACTCGTTTTAACTTTTGATAGACCTTGAATTTTGGACAGAAAGAGATAAGAGGGGGTTCTTATTTAAATATGATTTTGGGAAGAATATGATAGTTTAACGTTCTTTTTTTTTGAGTTAATTTTAACGCATTTTAACGCATTTTATTCTATTTTCATGTTAGCTATTTTTGGGGAAATTAAAAGTATATTTTTGTAATAGTGGGAGTTGGAATTAGCCTAGAGTTTGATATTTGATTTTCAGCTAGCTTCAGACAGTGGCACTCAAAGGGAACTAAGGAAGGTAGGTCACGTTACCAAGCTAGGAGTTCTCTCCAATTGTTTAAACGAGTGTCATTTTGACCTCGTAAGAGATATTATATCTAGTAAAAGGGGCATAAATCATTTGACAGTCTTGACGGTCAGCCGAGAAAACGTTTTAAAAAGTAGAGGGTTTCCCATTTGATGGTAGGAATTGCGTCATTTTTTACATAATAATCAACACATAGCTATGGCGCCAGGCAGTTCACGTCACAAACTGGTTTGGCTACCATAGTCTGTCACTCTCCTTTCTATGGTTTACGTTTTATTCTTCCCAATTAGATATATAAAAACTTTAGTCAGTTCTTACTTGCTCGCAAACACATGCATACCACTAGGATATTCGAATTTAACTAACGTATTTTTGTTTAATTTCCACAATCATATCTTATGACGTCTAATAAAAAAAAAAACCATCTCTTATGCTCAGTTTCCATTCTCACTTTTAGAAGTTTAACTGGAAAAGAAAGGAAACACAATAGCGTTTTTGCATAAACTGTGTTCTGTAAAGCAGCCACAACAAATAAATATTATTGGATTAAAGGAAATTGCAAACATTACAAAAATACAGCATTATGGAAAAGAGGAAAAATTTTGTTTACGTTTCAAAGCAAGGACAATTTATTTCGTTAAACAAATCATCCAGTCAAAAGTGAGGAAGAACAGACCAGCGAACTTCAGCACTAAATCCGAACTGTATTTCTCTCTAAATAATGTACAATGAATTACAGAGTAGTTCAAGGTAATTAGTGTTAAGTAATTCAAGATAATTAGTATAATTAAATGAAATGGATCAGCATTGCCAAGGAACTTTGATCAACATGAATCATACAAAACAATTAAATGTAATCAAACAAAAGCCATGGATGATGATGGTCTTTGACATGCGAAATACAACTCCATTAAATTTCCGGCTTATTAATTACATCAAAACAATTGTGGAACATGTCGGTGTTCTGCCTCTGATGTTTCATTTCCATGCAATCTGCCCTGATTATGATTAACTGCGTTTAGGGAATAAATTATTGGGAATTTTAAATTGATGACTTCTGTATATTTTGAGGAAAATTTATATTGAAATATTAATAAAAAAAAACTCAATGAGAAGGAATATGCAAAAATAACGTTCTAACCGTATTGATATCTTAAGAAATATGGTCATTGTTAAAAATATGATGGGTGGGGGTGGGGGTGGGGGGGGTTGAGGGGGCGTAATTTTGCGCGCTGGGGGACGTCTATTAATAATGAAAACTGCTAAAGCTTTCTAATAATTAAGTGAGTTCCTACGTATGAAACAAAAGATTCCATTGATCTAATTTTCCATAGTACAATGAGAAATACGTATTTCTGAAGAATGTAAAACAGTTAAACCCTGTCGACACAATCGTTCATGTATAATATACATAATCGGTAAGTATCTAACTTGATATTTACGCGAGGCCAAAATATTTATTTTTTATGAGTAATAACTACGTTGAGATTTAAATTTCACAGTTGATATTTTCTACATGAATATTAAACTATTACCGTTCTTGAATTCAAAGTTTCAATACATAATAATCATTCTTACCCGCACTATAATTTAAACTTAAGTATATAGAGAAATAATGTTAGGAGGGTTACCATTGAAAATCTATGCAATAATCTCTTGAAGATATTTTACTAAATTATAAAACAAAACTAATGAAGACTTAATTTTTTGGTATGGTGGCAAATGTCCATTTATTTGCATAGCGTGTTCCCACACACACACACACACACACACACACACACACTATACACACACCCACACACACACACACACACACATATATATATAGAGGGTAAATTTTAGCCCACGCCTTTTTCATCTTTTTAGTCACTGAGTGGAATTTGTTACCAGCTTCATGAATTCCTTGCAGCTTCACCTTTCTGCATGGTCTTGGGGGTGAAGGGTATTGTTGAACCTTTGGCATGCTCACAGTATCAACTAGGAGGGGTGCTGGGAGAAAATTACCCCACATAAGTGATGATGCCAGTAATATCTGGGGTATATTTTACCCCAGAATAGTGTTAATGTACTATTCATTTCGGTCTATTTCACCCCAGAACAGTGTTAAAGTACTATCGACAAGAAAAGTGAAGATACAGTTTTCATTAGCTTCCGTTCATCGAATTTCCCATTTGCTTTTAATGAAAAGACATAATCTTGCTAAATTTACTCTAGAAAATGAAAATACATTGCAAACTATATCATATAAGTTTAAACTGTAAAACAAAACCATTCAGATACTTACAAGTACGATATATGTCCAAAGTAATTGGAATTTCTCAGATGGATTCGTTCATAGAGGTCTGGTAGATTGAATGTGAATTTCTGATTATAGTACCATGTATTACGATGATAATATTTACTCGTTTTCCATCATGAACAGGAATATTATTGCATCATCCTAAGTGGTGAATGTAATTATTTTAGTTTCTACAAATTTATGTTTGTATTCCAAAGCGTTTCAAGTTAGTTGACGACAATGGCAGTCAATGTTACGACGGCTAAGGTAGGATGAGGAAATCTATACTCTGTTTTTTTCCATCTGTCCATCCGCCTGTGGTGTTTTCGCATGGTAACACTGCGTCCCGGGCTTTAAATAGTTACGCCTTGTGTAAGTTTTAGGGTGTACATTTGTAACTGAAATGTGTTTTAATAAATTACTGTATGCTAATTACACCGTTAATATTCGAAATAGGATATTATTATTATTGTTGAATGTAAGCTGAATGTAACTATGTAAAGCCCGGGACGCAGTGTTACCATACGCATACACCACAGCCGGATGGACAGATGGAAAAAAACAGAGTATAGTTGCATCCACAAGAGCGTTTCCTATGACGTGAGGAGGAGCCCTAGAACTTCGAGTGGGAAAGCGCAAGTCACTGGATACTGGCTTACTTAACGGATTTCACACTTTGATTACTTTGACGTTGACATGGATCGAATGCTTGTTGCTGTTTACAAAGCTATTGTCTTTAAAAATAAATCTTTATCAAGGTTTAAGTAGCATGTCAGTTCAAAGATTTTCTGGCTATGCTCTCATTACAAAGCAGTTCGTAGTTAGCCTACAAGACTGCATTACTTTGCCGTGAGGCTGAAAGATCACCCAATACATCAACAATTTTTGCACGAAATAAATCTTTAATTGTCTGTGCAATACATATGAGTTATTTGTGGTAATAAATATTTTTACTTAACAGCTTTTTCGTGAATGATTTGTGAATGAAAACCGATTTTCAAAAGTACAGACTATATCAAGAAAGCAAGAATGGCCGCAGCCTGTTTGAAATTTCCCACGTCTTTTTACAATCTTTGAATGTTAAGGCAACCGTTGAAGTAAAACAAGATATGCATTTTCCAGAGAATCAACTTGAATACTATGGTCCTTCAAATTTTATTTGGCATAGTGCAACACAATCTTGGCAGCCATATCACCCTGTTCCCCAGGTATCTGTGCACTGACTCACCGCTCTTTCTTCTGTCTTTCCCCATCACAAGTCCTTCACCAATACTACATCTCTCTCTCTCTCTCTCTCTCTCTCTCTCTCTCCTCTCTCTCTCTATATATATATATATATATATATATATATATATATATATATTATATATATATATATATATATATATATATATATATATATATATATATATATATATATATATATATATTATATATATATATATATATCTCCACTTTTAAAACACATTGGAAAAAAATATTATAACTCAATCTCTCAAAGTAAATATAATGAAACAAGTATTTCTATGATAGGCCTATGCTTGCTCTCTCTCTCTCTCTCTCTCTCTCTCTCTCTCTCTCTCTCTCTCTCTCCTCTCTGTCATAATATTTCATTCTTTACTGCATTGTTCTTCAAGATTTTCACAAGCACTGCTCAAATTTTAAAAAACTTTCTCTCATTTTTTAAGATCCGTCTTCAATTACGCAGGAATTTTGCATCAGTTTAGTTTCAAACATTGCATATAAATAAGTTTTCACAGTAGGTTTTAAGAAAGGATGATCAATATTCTACTTTGAACTGACGTTACCAAAACACACATTAACGAATAATATAGAGCCTGTTACTACAGTCAAGTATAAATGATTTTAGGACTTGTGCAGAATCTTTATGGTGTAAAGTTAATGGAAATCTAAAAAGCAACACAATCAATGATTTTGATGCCCAGACCCGTTCTAGTATTGCCAGGTGTGTGATTATTGAGTATTATGTGGCCGAAGATTTAAGAAAACTGTATCTTCACTATTCTTGTCGACTTTACTATTGTTATGGGGTAACTGTTACCCCACAGTAGCGATGGGAGATAATAATGCAGGGATTCATATAATTTTGGTAACCATTAACAAGATATATATATATATATATATATATATATATATATATATATATATATATATATGCGTGTGTGTGTTCTTTTTTTTCAATATTAACTTGTTTACCTAATTGCCCCATCTCCAATCTATTATGCTGATAGTTTTTTACTATCTTATTACCTCATTTTGGTGAATTTTATAATCTTGTTAATCTTTTATTGACTTGCTTGTTGTTACTTAGGAATTCAGCGCCTTGTTTGTGGCAGTTAGCTGCGACCTAATTTGGTGATACTAATTGACTCTTATTTGGAGAACTTAATACCGTGTTTGCGGTAGTTAGCTATTGTTTGTGGTAGATAGCTCTTGTTTGTGTGAGGTAACTTTTGTGGTTAAATGAATTCACCATCTACATATTATTTTACTTTATCATATATACACTTAGTTAGTGAAGCTGAGGGTCCTTTCTTTTTGATAAGTTATATACTTTCTATTCCTAAAGAATACCAAAAGTAATGAGCAAAGGATGGCAGCCATAGAAGCCTGCTGGAAGTAAACATTTTCCCTGAAGATTTAAGTAGGCTCCAGTTTGTAGGGGTGCCGATCGTAAAAATATTTGCCAAAAATACACTAACCAAGACAGGCTAATGAAATTATCAGGCATTATTAGCACTATAATAGCGCATATTCTCTCTGAGTTTTATCATCCTACAGGGAAAATAAATGATTTTATGAAAAAAAATGTGAAATTTAGTGCCCCTTGTACTAAAGGTTATTTGGTGATCGGTGAGAAACTACTGTCTTGAATAAAAATTCGGTCTGTAGGAATGTTGGTATATCCACCTGGAACATGCACATAAAGAATTATCAAAATAGAACAGTAAATAAGCACATATCATTAAAAAAACAAGCAACAACTTCAGCGAAAGCCCCACCGATAAATGAGCAAATAGTTAGGAAGAAATAATCAGCAAAAATTCAAACCTCGATTTAGGGACAAAACCTTTTGAGAGTTTGTAGTTATTATGTCACTTGATAGCCTTAAACATCTAAAAATTATATTATTTAAGGCATAAAAGCAGGACAATAAAAGAAATACACCCCTTTCCCGAAAAAAAACCAAACCAGAGAAAAAGCGATTTTTTTCTGAGGACATAAGAAAATGGAAAAATCAGTTCATAGATACCCCTAAAGTTGTTTTCTTTGATGAAACTAATCATAGAAAACGACTTCGACCAATTTTTGAGAGGTAGACTATAAAAATTACACTTCACAGACGTCAAAGTTATTTTGGATTTGATTTTTTGGAGCACTTACAGATTAGCGGGCCCACTCGACCGCCGAACGAAATCGGCGGAAGAACACCAAAACCAATATGGCGGCGATACCAAAACAACAACAAACAAAGTAGGGAGCTACTACATATCCGCGACGATCGATTTGTGTGTGCTGTCAGTAAGGCCGTGGAGGAACGGCGCTTCGCGCCTTATCCGCATATTTAAAGATTCTTGGCAGGCACGGCATGTTCTGGCAAGAGGTAATGTTGCGCTGCGCGCACTACTTACCGTGGCGGATGGATTTGGGTGTCGCGATACCAAAACAACAACAAACAAAGTAGGGAGCAACTGGCCCGGTAATGTGTAAACAACCCGATTTTTTTTTTTTTTTTTTTTACTATATGATCTACAATTATGATTTAATAGACATTATTACTAATATAAGTTACTAAGAGTATTATTATTATTACTATTACTAATATTTCTTATTTTTACTATGAGCATATGGCACTTGGTTGTGGACCCGTGAGGGAGGGGGGGTGCCATATAGGCGAGAGACGAAATTCACATGTTAAGGTGGGTACACACGTGCGAACCGAACCTTGAATTGTAACCGATTCTTGTAACAAAAACGCAAGTGTGGACGGTTCCTCGAACCCGAACTCCGACTCCGCAAGGTTCGAGGCTCCGTTCGCCCTCCGTCCCGCCAATTGTCGGTTTTTGGGCCCCGAATCAAAGGGAGGTCTCTTTGAACGTTACGCAATGTGTGGACGGGACCTGTATGACACGCGTATCAACCAAGGTTGCTGAACTTGTTAACACCGACTATGAACAAGGCCGTCCATAGTAGAGTCCCCTGTTTTGATCAGTCAGTACGTATATGTCTACCATGGCTGATTGGAGTGAGGAAGAGGTCCTTCAATTTATTAATTATTACGAAGGAAAGACTTCACTGTGGCCAGAAACTTCTTGGAATCTCATGACAACGAGTAATTCCCGACCACTGTATTCTACCCTTCTAGTATATAACCTTGATTGCCACCATCTTCTTTTATTTCGCTTCATCTCCGTTAAAGTGTTTAACGTGGTTTCGGTTCGTCCTCAACATTTTGACACCTTGTATCCGTATATGCGTAACTCTGTTACACATACAAGGTTCGGCTCTCACGTGTGTACCAACCTTTATATGATTTACCAAGAGATGCTATGAGGAAGTAACATGATAAATAACCATTTGAACATAAAAAAATCGCTTTATTTTCCGATAGCCAGTAATTCAGTGTTACAGGTAGGGGGCCGTTGACGACCATGGGGGCCGTTATAGAGGCTGGAGACGAATTCTACACATATCACGGCATTCTGCTAGGCCAAAGGAAGACTTTTAGCAAAGAAAAAACAAAATGAAAAAATTTTACAAAAATCAGCTCTGCAAACTGGAGCCTACCCTTAAAGGTATTGATGAACACCACCAGGAATGATATCTCTGGTGTTAGTGCACTTTTTGAC
>NC_061100.1:59830753-59833253 GCF_015104395.2 Macrobrachium nipponense
AATACTAAATAACTCTAAGTAATATCAAATCTTAAATCTACAAGTTACGAGTGACCATTCAGTAAGTACGAAATCGTTACGTTACTTTGAAATCAAAAGTGCCGTGCGATGGAGAGAGAGAGAGAGAGAAAGAGAGAGAGAGAGAGAGAGAGAGAGAGAGAGAGAGAGAGAGAGAGAGATGTAAAGGCTTTGAGGATTTAAGCTCGAATGAATTCTGCTTTCCTTGTATGGGCACTTCAAGAGCCTGACGTGTTCAAAACGTTTTCAGAAATGAGAAAGATGATGCAATTCTTTCTAGAAGGTCCTAAATAGTGATGTAACTTTACAGACAAACTGTGAAATCTACATGTGGCATTCGACAAAGATGAACGTGTACAAAACGAGTATACATTCATGTAAGAAAACTAGCTTAATAAACACACGTACCCGATCGAAACAGACTTGAGCAAAAGTCCCCATCAAACGTGATGACAGAATTCCCAAAACACAACGAAGACCTTGAGGTCTCTACTCAAACGTGTTGACAGGTTTTGAAAAACAACTCTAGCTTCGATTGGACAAAGATAATCTCTCTCTCTTTTCATACTACGTTATAAATTCTTTTTAAATTATGTAATGCGAAATATGAACATATATTTTAAACATCCTACACCTCTAACTAGCTAGGAATCTGAGAAAATGTTGCAAAATTCTACATAACATTTTATACAGTCAAAGAGGGGACATATGCGTTTTTAAAGTAGCAATATATAATATACCTCCCCTAAGAAGATTGTTTATCACGGTATTGAATCTAACAATTCACAACGAGATAAATAATCAGCAACTACATTGTTTTTGCCACTGATGTGCTGCACTCTTAAGTTATACTATTGCAGGCACAAAGACCACCTGGTCAGTCTTTGATTATGATTTTTCATTCTCTGGATAAATGATAGTGGATTGTGATCAGGCAACTCTAAAATTTCTTCATTCCTAGGTCTGTCACATACACTTCAAACTGTTTCAATGCGGTGCTTAAGGCTAAAGTTTCCTTCTCGATTGTCGAGTATACTTTCTGATGATTTTTTTCAGTTTTGACGACATGAACCACACAGGATGGTAGATATTATTTTCATCTTCTTGAAGTAGAACAGCTCCAATGCCACAGTCTGACGCATCAACTTGTATCACAAATTTCTTGTCGAAGTCTGGAGCTTAAAGTACTGGTCTTGAAGTTAAAATGGCTTTTACCTTCTCAAAGGATTCTTAATACTCTCAAGTCCAAACAAACTTAGCTTTGGGACTAGTTAAGTCTGTCAAGGGAGCTACTATGGCTGAGAAATTTGGGCAGAAATGACAATAGAATCGAGCCATGCCTAAAAATCTCTGTAGCTGTTTCCTGGTAGTAGGTGGGGTAGCCTTACGGATACCGTCTACATTAGCATTTACTGGAGCAAGAAGGCCTTTCCCAACTTCAAACCCAAGAGTAAATCACTATGTCATCCAAGTATACACCTACTCCTTCTATCAATCCTAGCAGTTGATCCATCACTCGTTGAAATGTTGCAGGAGCATTCATCAGACCAAACGGTAGAACAGTATACTAATACAGTCCAAAAGGAATAATAAAAGCTGACAGCAACTTCACAATCTCATCTAAGTGAATATTGTAACATCCTTTCAACAAGTCTATTTTGGAAACAAACTTGGCTTGCCCAATATTATCAAGTAACTGACCTATAAGAGGCAAAGGATAATTGTCAGCCACACTGATAGAATTCAGTTTCCTATAATCAGTACACATCCTAAATGAACCATCTGGTTTCTTCACTAACACACATGGAGGACTGAAGTGACTTGAACTGGGTTCTGCTAATCCATGTTGCAGCAAATACTCAACTTCTTTCTTCAAAACATCACGATGATAAGGTGATAAGCGATAGGCTCTTTGCTTGAAAGGTTTTCCATCTTCTTGAATCTTGATTTCATGCTTGGTCAGGTCAGTATGCCTAGGCACATCTGCAAAAATTTCTGGGAAACTTCTTATCACTTCACTTAAGTCTTCAACTTGTTCAACACTCAGATTGTTACCTCACAACAGCCAGACACCTGAACCCTCATCACAGGTACTAAACGACTGAATACTCAAAAGGCAACAGTGATCCCTTAAACAACTGACTAGTATTGCAGAAAATCTGACTAAGTTCATCAACACAGGTGTGTGGTAATCTTATAAGTAATTAAATTAATTAAAGGATATCACTCCATCAACAACTTTAAAAGTCTAAGTATTTCCCTGATTTCAGAAGTCTAAGTACTTCCCTGGTTATAACTTACTTCAAGTAAATTGAAGGAATACAGATCAATTACCACTCTATGTTTCTACCTGACATCAATATAATCATGATGAAATGCATGTATACTGATGGGAAATGAAATACTTATAAAAATTTTAAATACAAAGAATCATTATTAAACTCAAAATTATAAGTGAAATTCACAATATCAGGGAAAATTA
>NC_061100.1:59840753-59855753 GCF_015104395.2 Macrobrachium nipponense
ATATATATATATGATATATATATGTATATATATACATATATATATATGTATATATATATATATATATATATATATATATATATATATATATATATATATATATATATATATATATATATATATATATATATATATATATATATATATATATATATATATATGTATATATATATATATATAATATATATATATATATATATATATATGGTATCTATAAACATCACAATATAGAAAATAAGTTATTACAAAATCTGCTTTTTCTTTAGTGTCTGCACATTGTGCTTCCTATGTCTGTCGCTATGTTTTGTGTTGCTCTCCTCGTTGATCTGGTTGATGAGGGCGACAACGCCACTAAAACTAGACTTGATTGTTATGGGTACTTCTACTGAAATTTACCAATTGCTGGTAAATTAGAATCACAACTGATCCTTGTTTTCTTTTCTGGGCTGGGCAAAAGTTTCGCGTGTAATTTGGCTCAGCAATATCATACGTAGAAGAATCATTGGTCTAGGAGGGGAGGTACAGGTGAAGTTCAATGTGAAAGGGTAGAACAGTCAGAAACAACAGCAGGTTGAGTAGGACCCGGTAGAGGCATCTTTGTTAGCAAGTAAGACAGAGTGTGGCTTTCACAGAGTGGGCCTTTTCACAGTTTCTTGGCTATTCGCTACTTAAATTCATCAATATTCTCACTTTCACTTGAATGTGGAACATAGTGTGTATCTTCATCTTTGTTGTCCAACATTTCATTATCACTGTCATACAATATAAAATATCCAACATTATTAACTTAATTTTCGCTTTCCTCACAGTCAAAAAGTGCACTAACACCAGAAATATCATTGCTGGTGGTGTTCATCAATACCTTTAAGGGTAGGCTCCAGTTTGTAGAGCTGATTTTTGTAAATTTTTTTCATTTTGTTTTTTCTTTGCTAAAAGTCTTCCTTTGGCCTAGCAGAATGCCGTGATAAGTGTAGAATTCGTCTCCAGTCTCTATAATGGCCCCCATGGTCGTCAACGGCCCCCTACCTGTAACACTGAATTACTGACTATCGGAAAATAAAGCGATTTTTTATGTTCAAATGGTTATTTATCATGTTACTTCCTCATAGCATCTCTTGGTAAATCATATAACATGTGAATTTCGTCTCTCGCCTATATGGCATTCTTCCCCCCCCCCCCCCCCCCCCCCCCCCCCCCCGGTCCACAACCAAGTGCCATATGCTCATAGTAAAAATAAGAATATCATTAGTAATAGTAATAATAATATAATACTCTTAGTATCTTATATTAGTAATAATGTCTATTAAATCATAATTGTAGATCATATAGTAAAAAAAAAAAAAAAATCAAATCCAATATAACTTCAACGTCTGTGAAGTGTAATTTTTATAGTCTACCTCTCAAAATTGGTTGAAGTCGTTTTCTATGATTAGTTTCATCAAAGAAAACAACTTTAGGGGTATCTATGAACTGATTTTTCCATTTTCTTATGTCCTCAGAAAAAAATCGCCTTTTCTCTGGTTTGGTTTTTTTCGGGAAAGGGGTGTATTTCTTTGACTGTCCTGCTTGTATGCCTTAAATAATATAATTTTTAGATGTTTTAGGCTATCAAGTGACATAATAACTACAAACTCTCAAAAGGTTTTGTCCCTAAATCGAGGTTTGAATTTTTGCTGATTATTTCTTCCTAACTATTCGCTCATTTATCGGAGGGGCTTTCGCTGAAGTTGTTGCTCGTTTTTTTTTATGATATGTGCTTATTTACTGTTCCATTTTGATAATGCTTTATGTGCATGTTCCAGGTGGATATACCAACATGCCTACAGACCGAATTTCTATTCAAGACAGTAGTTTCTCACCGATCACCAAATAACCTTTAGTACAAGGGGCACTAAATTTCACATTTTTTTTTCATAAAATCATTTATTTTCCCTGTAGGATGATAAAACTCACAGAGAATATGCGCTAGTATAGTGCTAATAATGCCTGATAATTTCATTAGCCTGTCTTGATTAGTGTATTTTTGGCAAATATTTTTATACGATCGGCACCCCTACAAACTGGAGCCTACTTAAATCTTCAGGGAAAACGTTTACTTCCAGCAGGCTTCTATGGCTGCCATCCTTACTCATTACTTTTGGTATTCTTTAGAATAGAAAGTATATAGCTTATCAAAAAGAAAGGACCCTCAGCTTCACTAAATAACTGTATATATGAATAAAGTAAAATAATATGTAGATGGTGAATTCATTTAACCACAAAAGTTACCTCACACAAATAAGAGCTATCTACCACAAACAATAGCTAACTACCGCAAACACGGTAATAAGTTCTCAAAATAAGAGTCAATTAGTATCACCAAATTAGGTCGCAGCTAACTGCCACAAAACAAGACGCTGAATTCCTAAGTAACAACAAGCAAGTCAATAAAAGATTAACAAGATTATAAAATTCACCAAAATGAGGTAATAAGATAGTAAAAAACTACCAGCATAATAGATTGGAGATGGGGCAATTAGGTTAAACAAGTTAATATTGAAAAAAAGAACACACACACACACACACACACACACACACACACACACACACACACACACACATATATATATATATATATATATATATATATATATATATATATATATTTATATATCTCGTTAATGGTTACCAAATTATATGAATCCCTGCATTATTCTATCTCCCAATGCTATTGTGGGGTAACAATTACCCCATAACAATAGTAAAGTCGACAAGAATAGTGAAGATACAGTTTTCTTAAATCTTCGGCCAATAATCACACACCTGGCAATACTAGAACGGGTCGGTGCTTCAAAATCATTGAGTGTGTTGCTTTTTAGATTTCCATTAACTTTACACCATAAAGATTCTGCACATGTCCTACAATCATTTATACTTGACTGTAGTAACAGGCTCTATATTATTCGTTAATGTTGTTTTGGTAACGTCAGTTCAAAGTAGAATATTGATCATCCTTTTTTAAAACCTACTGTAAAACATTATTTATATGCAATGTTTGAAACTAAACTGATGTAAAATTCATGCGTAATTGAAGACGGATCTTTAAAAATGAGTGAAAGTTTTTTAAAATTTGAGCAGTGCTTGTGGAAATCTTGAAGAACAATGCAGTAAAGAATGAAATATTATGACAGAGAGAGAGAGAGAGAGAGAGAGAGAGAGAGAGAGAGAGAGAGAGAGAGAGAGCAAGCATAGGCCTATCAATAGAAATACTTGATTCATTATATTTACTTTGAGAGATTGAGTTATAATATTTTTTTCAAATGTGTTTTAAAAGTGGAGAGAGAGAGAGAGAGAGAGAGAGAGAGAGAGAGAGAGAGAGAGAGAGAGAGAGCAAAATTTGCTTACTCGAAAGCATAGGCCTATTTATAACTTCTTAATTTCATTATATTTTCTTTGGGAGATTGAGTGGTAATATATATTTTTAAAGTATGTTTTAGAAGTGGAGAGAGAGTAGAGAGAGAGAGAGAGAGAGAGAGAGAGAGAGAGAGAGAGAGAGAGATGTAGTATTGGTGAAGGACTTGTGATGGGGAAAGACAGAAGAAAGAGCGGTGAGTCAGTGCACAGATACGTTGGAAACAGGGTGATATGGCTGCCAAGATTGTGTTGCACTATGCCAAATAAAATTTGAAGGACCATAGTATTCAAGTTGATTCTCTAGAAAATGCATATCTTGTTTTACATTCAAAGATTGTAAAAAGACGTGGGAAATTTCAAACAGGCTGCGGCCATTCTTGCTTTCTTGATATAGTCTGTACTTTTGAAAATCGGTTTTCATCCACAAATCATTCACGAAAAAAGCTGTGTTAAGTAAAAATATTTATTACCACAAATAACTCATATGTATTGCACAGACAATTAAAGTTTTATGTCGTGCAAAAAAGGCTGATGTGTTGGGTGATCTTTCAGCCTCTCAGCAAAGTAATGCAGTCTTGTAGGCTAACTACGAACTGCTTTGTAATGAGAGCATAGCCAGTAATCAAAGTGTGAAATCCGTTAAGTAAGCCAGTATCCAGTGACTTGCGCTTTCCTACTTGAAGTTCTAGGGCTCCTCCTCACATCATAGAGAACGCTCTTGCGGATGCAACTATACTCTGTTTTTTTCCATCTGTCCATCCGGTTGTGGTGTATGCGTATGGTAACACTGCGTCCCAGGCTTTCTATAGTTACATTTAGCTTACATTCAACAATAATAATAATATCCTATTTCGAATATTAACGGTGTAATTAGCATACAGTAATTTATTAAAACACTTTTCAGTTGCAAATGTACACCCAGATATCCTTTTATTTACCTAAAACTTACACATAGCGTAACTATTTAAAGCCCGGGACACAGTGTTACCATGCGAAAACGCCACAGGCGGATGGACAGATGGAAAAAAACAGAGTATAGATTTCCTCATCCTACCTTAGCCGTCGTAACATTGACTGCCATTGACGTCAACTAACTTGAAACGCTTTGGAATACAAACATAAATTTGTAGAAACTAAAATAATTACATTCACCAATTACGATGATGCAATAATATTCCTGTTCATGATGGAAAACGAGTAAATATTATCATTGTGATACATAGTACTATAATCAGAAATTTACATTCAATCTACCAGACCTCTCTGAACGAATCCATCTGAGAAATTCCAATTACTTCGGACATATATCGTACTTGTAAGTATCTGAATGGTTTTGTTTTACAGTTTAAACTTATATGCTATAGTTTACAATGTATTTTCATTTTCTTGAGTAAATTTAGCAAGATTATGTCTTTTCAGTAAAAACAAATGGGAAATTCGATGAACGGAAGCTAATGAAAACTGTATCTTCACTTTTCTTGTCGATAGTACTTTAACACTGTTCTGAGGTGAAATATACCGAAATGAATAGTACATTAACACTATTCTGGGGTAAAATATACCCCAGATATTACTGGCATCATCACTTATGTGGGGTAATTTTCTCCCAGCACCCCTCCATATTTGATACTGTGAGCATGCCAAAGGTTTCAAACAATACCCTCACCCCAAGACCATGCAGAAGGTGAAGCTGCAAGGAATTCATGAAGCTGGGTAACAAATTCCACTCAGTGACTAAAAAGTAGATGAAAAAGGCGTGGGCTAAAATTTATGTATATATATATTATATATATATTATATATATATATATATATATTATATATATATATATATATATATGTGTGTGTGTGTGTGTGTGTGTGTGTGTGTGTATGGTGTGTTTGTGTGTGTGTGTGTGTGGGAACACGCTATGCAAATAAATGGACATTTGCCACCATACCAAAAAAATTGTCTTCATTAGTTTTGTTTTTATAATTTAGTAAATATCTTCAAGTGATTATTGCATAGATTTTCAATGGTAACCCTCCTACATTATTCTCTATATACTTAAGTTTAAATTATGGTGCGGGTAAGAATAATAAATACGCATTGAAACTTTGAATTCAAGAACAGTAATAGTTTAATATTCATGTAGAAAATATCAACCGTGAAATTTAAATCTCAACGTAGTTATTACTTATAAAAAAAAATATTTTGGCCTCGCGTAAATATCAAGTTAGATACTTACCGATTATGTATATTATACATGAACGATTGTGTCGACAGGGTTTAACTGTTTTACATTCTTCAGAAATACGTATTTCTCATTGTACTATGGAAAATTAGATCAATGGAATCTTTTGTTTCACACGTAGAAAGCTTTAGCAGTTTTCATTATTAAGAGACGTCCCCCAGCGCGCAAAATTACGCCCCCCTCCCATCATATTTTTAACAATGACCATATTTCTTAAGATATCAATACGGTTAGAACGTTATTTTTGCATATTCCTTCTCATTGAGTTTTTTTTTTTTAAATTAATATTTCAATATAAATTTTCCTCAAAATATACAGAAGTCATCAATTTTAAACTCCCAATAATTTATTCCCTAAACGCAGTTAATTACAATCAGGGCAGATTGCATGGAAATGAAACATCAGAGGCAGAACACCGACATGTTCCACAATTGTTTTGATGTAATTAATAAGCCGGAAATTTAATGGAGTTGTATTTCGCATGTCAAAGACCATCATCATCCATGGCTTTTGTTTGATTACATTTAATTGTTTTGTATGATTCATGTTGATCAAAGTTCCTTGGCAGTGCTGATCTATTTCATTTAATTATACTAATTATCTTGAATTACTTAACACTAATTACCTTGAACTACTCTGTAATTCATTGTACATTATTTAGAGAGAAATACAGTTCGGATTTAGTGCTGAAGTTCGCTGGTCTGTTCTTCCTCACTTTTGACTGGATGATTTGTTTAACAAAATAAATTGTCCTTGCTTTGAAGCGTAAACAAAATTTTTCCCCTTTTCCATAATGCTGTATTTTTGTAATGTTTGCAATTTCCTTTAATCCAATAATATTTATTTGTTGTGGCTGCTTTACAGAACACAGTTTATGCAAAAACGCTATTGTGTATGGCTATTGTGTTTCCTTTTTTTCCAGTTAAACTACTAAAAGGGAGAATGGAAACTGAGCATGAGAGATGGTTTTTTTTATTAGACGTCATAAGATATGATTGTGGAAAGTAAACAAAAATACATTAGTTAAATTCGAATATCCTAAAATCATATTTAAGTAAGAACCCCCTCTTATCTCTTTCTGTCCAAAAATTCAAGGTCTATCAAAAGTTAAAACGAGTTTAGAGAAATCCCATTTTTCTATGTGGTGACTACGAATCCATCTGGAATAAAGAGACCATAATTATCAGACAATTAAACATTACAGTTCATCAATAAAATTTGTCTCACCTCACTACCCTTCTTTAAAAGCTAAATTTAATGTCACTGGAAATGTATTAACTTTTCCAAAGTTTTCCACTTTACCTTACAGCAAACCAACGCCTCTTCTGTGGCATGTACGCCCACCAACAGAGGTACAGATACACACATGCTACTTAACATACATGTAACTCAATAACCTTCTGGTGGTTACCTCATGTCTCTGGAAGCATCAAACAACCTCGTTTCTGCACACAGCGTATTTTCTATTTGTTTTTTATCTCAGCATCTCCGATGAATCCAGCATTTGCAAGTCTCTACCGGCAAGAGCTAAGATTATCAACCCCATTATTTAAATATATCTATCTATCTCTTCCCTTTACCAGTGCCTTTAAAATGGCTCGGCCACTTGTATATGTGCACCCCTGTCACACACTACATTGGCTACTGGTATATACTAGTTCATAAAGTCTTTTAATTTGCCACATGATTTAGAGCTGCTTCTGTTGCCAGGGTTCTCTTACTCTGTGCTGCATAGAAGTTTGATGGCTCTTGCAACGCACATTGACCATCATTATCGCTACCATAACTGCAATCACTGGAACTGTGTAGCGTTCGTCGAAGAAGAATTTATCCCCATCGTTATCCTCTAGCTGTGAAACTGTAACCGTCTCCAGTGTAGGCGGAACTTAACAGCCTCGTGATCCCAATATAAGTATTTCATGAACACCTTTGTTGATGAATTGCAGAACCCGGCTGAGCGCATGAACCTTCTCGAAACGACTCTGCATGAGCCATTATTAAGGGTCTGCAACCCCTGTAGGTGTATCCTAACACCCTCGTTGCTGAACTGTAGATTCGACGTCTTCCGATGAAGGAATCATAGCCGCCATCTTGTTGCCGACTTGAAATATTCGCGACTTCCATGCAAGTGCTCCTGCACCCGCTCGTAGAAGTATTGTAGACTCCTGATTTGTCCCAGAATTTATCCTGAGACGAATCTCGACGATATCTCGTCCTTGCAATGGCGACCGTGACATCGTCACCCGTGAAGATCCGACCTCTGGAGCTGTAGATCCTAAGTTTTTTTCGTTGTTACCACTCGTGTGAGCTTGGGAATTCTCAAGAGTCATCGTGTGTCCGTGTTTGATCATTAATAGGTTTTAACTGACCCCTTGACAAGTCTACATGATCTTAAAACAAATAAAGTCTTTTTTTTACACATGAATCTGTCATGAACTAACATACCCAATCTCAAAGTCAATTATTAGAGACTGAAATTTCTCACAAAAAGAAAATATGATCTTTATCTACTGACCCCTTTTAAGCTTTTTGGGAGAATTTTTATCACTAACTGACCACTCATTATTAATCCCGTATCTGACAAGTATACCATCAAAAACCCCAAAATAATGTTTATACATCAAAAACCCCTGTAGTGTTTATACAGCTAACCTCCATCAGACATAATGTTGAATATCCCTTCTATCTTACTTATCCCAAGATAAATTCTACCTCCTCTATCATATAAATCCTATTATAGGTACCATAAAAATAAACGCTTAATCCGATTACAAGTTTCCTTTGTAATAAAAAAAATCAATCAAATTTTCCCATTACAAAATGTATAAGGAGCTAAAAAAAAAAAAAAAAAAATTCAACTCTTATCCATTACAAAAGTAATATGTATCATCACGCAAATTGCTGCCGCAACATATCAGTATCACAACCCTTAAAATCCCTTACCATGGGATTTTAACCTCTGAGTTATCAACCCAAAAGAAAATATCAACAATTGGTCTCATCCGACACCACCACAGCATTGTCAGCACCAAACCACCCGTGTATACAACATGTGCTCAAAACTGCACTATTGACTTGTCTAGTCAAACTCGTAAACCACAGAAATCATCATTCCTTCAAATGGGCCCAAAAATCATCCATTACATCCTTGATGGGGAAATCCTAAAAAATCCTCAGGACATCCTCATTGTCACCACAAGGATACCCAAAAAATTGTCCTCGAAAACAAAAATCCTCCATAAAAAAAAAAACAAAAAAAAAACGCCACATGTATCATCTCATCAGGATATAAACCACAGAAAAACACAATCCAGAAATGATCCATAACAATTATAATATGGCCCAAAATTATAAACCTTCTGGTGAAATAATAACCTCATAAAATACATGCCTTACAGGGCCCCATAAAGCCACAATGCACTAGAGCCACCCACCAAGAGCATAATACCACAAAGAACCACAATCACAACCCCTTTTGACATTTCAAAACCACAGCCACACCAAAAATCATAGCCACAAGAAATTCACACCAAAATAACCACCAAAGTCATCACCAGACGCAACCCCTAATAATGTTTCTCAACTCCACGGTAATTTCCCATATTTTCCACCCGTTTCCCATTATGAAAATAATTACCTCTGGTTTATACGCCAAATCGCCGCAGTTTGCGCATAAGAAAATAGTAAAAGAGTGAAAGAAAAAAAAATAATGTTACATCAAACTGCTTAATCACATTTCATCACCAATTTGCAAAATTTGGAAAAAAAAAGAAACTGCACGATGTTATCTTATTATCTACCTGTCTTTTTCAATTTAGATATGTGATTGTTAAGTTCGATCGACCTGTCTTTTCATCTAAGACTACAAACCTGTTTCCTGTCTTTTCTTTAATAACTCTAAAAGGACTCTCAAACTTTTGGCCTAACTTGTAATTTAGTTTATTTCTCACATTGATTTTTAGGAGTACATTGTCTCCAACAGCAATTTTACATCTAATGATTTCTCGTTGCTTCTTTCCACCATTAATTGGTCGTAGCCTCGAGATTACGGCTGAGACAAGCATCTTTCCTATGCTGTTGAAATTAATGCTTCAATTGTATCATCTCCATGATGAGGTATAGTTAGCAAATCAAATGTGCTTCATGCTTGGCAACCAAACAATGCTTCAAATGTAGACATTTTAATGGAATCACTACCAAAGTTATTAATGTTATGTCTAACTATATCTATATATCTATCCCAGTCTTTATCGTTTCCTCCTACAGTCTTCCTGAGCGTTTCAAGCACTTTCCTGTTTGCTTTTTCACATAAGCCATTAGCTTCAGGCCTGTATGGAATAATTGTTACTTTCTGTATCTCCATGACTCTGTCAAACGCTCTAAAATCTTGTTTAAAACTCTGCCATTGCCGGTCAACAAAAACCTCGGGTGAGCCATATCTGCAGATGACACCATTGAAAAATGATATAGCTACTACTTCGGCTATTTTATGCTTAACTGGAAAAATTTCTAGTATCTTCGTTAGTTCATCTATTATTACTAATAACTACTTATTCGCATACCTAGATTCACATAAAAATTCCTAGGATATCCATATGTATTCTCTGAAAAGGTCTACTTGGTATCGGATATGACCCTAATTTGCAAGAAGTTACCCCTTCAGGTTTGCAAGCATTGCACACTGTACAGTTTTTCACAAAATTTTCCACATCTTTCCACATCCTTTTCCAAATATTTTCTCTATCCCCAAATGCAGACTACCGAACCTGCAATGTACTATATCCAAAACTACTGGAATTAGGACTTTCGGAATTACGATCTGTGTCGTGTCTCCTTTAATTTCACTAGTCCTTAATTTATATCTAATTTTCCTAACCAACAGATTACCATCTAATTCTAAACCTGAAAAAAGTAACTTATAACATTTCCTGACTGATTCCCCTCTGATGAACGCTTTTGCATCTGCCAAAATTTCCTCCTCATCTTGCCTTTACTCTATGAGACCTATATCCCATCGTATAAAATCACTTGTAACTACCCCAATTTGAAATCACTCCATATCATAAAAACTTCTACTAAGGTCATCTGCAACTACATTTGATTTGCCTTCTATATATTTGTGCTTTGCATCGAAGTCCTTGATAGTTAAGACCCATCGAGCCCTTTTGGGTGACAAATTGGGTTTATTAAAAATATCCAATAATGGCTTGTGGTCTGTAAGAACTTCTACTTTATTCCCCATCAGTAGCATTTTAAAATGAACCAAACTTGATACTATTGCAAAGGCTTCTCTATCTATGGTAGCCATTGGTCTTTCATTGCTGCCCTTTGTCATAAATTTCCTACTATGGGATGGAGCTTCCTATCATATTTTTGCATAAGGCAAGTACCTATACACTCCTGACCGGCATCAGTCACTAATGTGAACAGTTTGCTGAAATCTGGAAATTTCAGAACGGGGGATTCATTAATGCGTCCTTGAGTTTCTGAAAAGCTACTTGTTGCGGTTCCCCCCAGTGAAATTGAATGTCTTCCCGCAATACATCTGTTAGAGGAGCTGCTATGTTAGAAAACCCTTTCACAAACCTAAGAGAATACCCAGCCATTCCCAGGAATGACCTAATTTGTTTCTGCAATTGCTTTGACTTTATCATCATTTAATCTAACTCCTTCTTTGGATATGACATGACCTAAATATGTAATTTTCTTCTTCAAGAAGGAACACTTAGCTAGTTAATTTTCAATCCTGCCAACCAAATCTCCTAAGTACTTCCTTAAGCACTTCTAAGTGTTTGCATGATCGAGTCTGTAGCAATTAATATATCATCCATGTACACACAAAAACATTTGAACCCAATAACCCATGCAAAACTGTGTTTACTAACCTCGTAAAGGTCATAAGATTACCTGGCAAACCGAAAGACATCCACATAAATTCATAGTGTCCCTTGGGCACTGAAAAAGCAGTATATTCCTTGCTATTTTTGCTAAGGGGACCTGCACAAATTCCTGCGCTAAATCAATTGAGCTATAAATACTATGTCCCCCAATTTCTACAAAAATATCCGGTATGCACGCAACTGGGTAATGGTCAGGAATTGTCTTCTCGTTCAAACATCTAAAATTGACGCATACTTGGACAGAACCGTCCTTCTCAGGCTTTGCTAACAGGGGAAAGTTGTATGGAGACGTACTAGGTCTAATGATTCTTTCCTCTTCCCATTTGCTGACCTCTCTTTCTACCTGATCTCTGATTTTGAAAGGTATGCAGTATGCAAGAATAAAAATGGGGGTTTCATGCCTTCCTATAAGTTTACCTTCTGTTTAAACACATTTAGTCAAAATCCCAGTTTATCCCCTCGTAAAGCTACCGTGTCCCAAATTCTGCAAAAATTTGCTTACCGCTTCTGTATTAGGTAAATGTTCTCTAAATATTTCTTCCTGAATTGCATTTCTGCCTCTGAAAACTTAGTTTTCCCCCTCTACCCTGTAGCCAACTGAAACCACTGTCCCACCTACTCCAATTTTTGGCGGTCTACCACATATGTATTCTTTTGGTATTTCTTAACTGTATCATTACAGTTCAATAATTTTTCCACCCATGTAACACCAGTGCTTGATACTCTGTTCAACGATACAGTGCTAACAATCCCTCTTAGTTTCTCACTACCCTCAATTACGCATACTTCCCTGGGCTTTTTCACTTCCCTCAGTATGACTTTTTCCATGGTCTTTTGTACCTGGAATTAAAATAACATCTCTGATAAAACACCTTTGTAATTGTAGTTAGTACTTCCCTGTTCCACGTCCCTTATAAATATCATCGCCGTGGTTTCTCATTGCATCCACCAGGACCCCATTGTTAGTATCAGTATTAGTATCAGTATTGGTATCACCACCCATACTACCATTGTTAAAACTGCCAAAATTGTTACCACTGTGGCCCTCAATATCCCATTTATCATCACCAACACCACTGCTGTTATTCCCCGTATCATCAGTGTGGGTTCTGGTATCACCACTCCCTATATCCTTGGTATTATTACCCTTAACACCACTAAAAGCACCACCATTTTCACTATTCCCCATATTAATCTCGGTATCCTTAGTTCCACTTGCGTCCTCTTAAGGGATAAAAACACCTGGAATTCCAACTGTTATACCACTAACACCTGTATGGGCCGATGTCTTTTGTAGTCTACATGCAAGAGGGCCCAGTAAAAGTCTGTTGGCCAACACAACCCCTTTTATAACCAAAAACGGTTCTATTAACACTATCACCAGGAGTAAACCGTATTCTAATGAAACCCTGGGTATTTAGTTTATGGTATTGCACATCACACACCATCTCCATTGAGGGTTTCAAAGGGTAATGGAAGAACATGGACTGATACAGATCATGGTCCATTAAATTTGGGACATTCACATCCTCCACTGTTCCGTTTACTATCAGACTGGGCTCTGGGGCGTCCCCCACGAGACCACAATGGCACATACAAATCATCTGTACCCTTTTTGTTGATAGGCATTCCAAAAATTTTGACCTGTCTGGGAAGTTTTATTATTATAAATCCAGAATTTCTGAGGTGTAGATCTCGCATCCCTCCATATCTGAGATGGACAAGCCTGCCAACAGTGATCCACACTTTTGCATATTCCACAGTATTTGACTCTACATACTTTCTTTGCATACTGTGGTTTATTACAATTGTAGCGACACAACTGCTGTTGCCATTAATCGATCGATCTTCTTTTATATTCCACTTTGCATCATATTTCTTAGGACCAGTCCCATTAAAAAACGTACTATCCACCATGGGACATCTTGATATATCTTTCTGAATTTGGGAATAAATCAGTTCCTTATCTGAAGTAGGTTAAATTTTTTCATCAAAACTATCTACAATGGCGTGTGGGACGTCGTGTAGACGCACTGCGAAATACAACAATTTAAGTAAATTGTTGAGTGAGTTATTATTCCCATTTACCCGTGTGGAATTTCTCAATTTCTGTATCCATTCTACCGCTGAGACAATAAGTTTTGAGCTATGCTCAATAAGGCTTGTTGTCCCTTTTCTAATCTTGTACAATCCCCTTAAATCTCTTACCATATCTCCGAGTTCTTTTTAGCCATGATCCGCCCTTAGAAATGCTTGTAATTCGCTCCATGACCGACATTTTGTGTACTAAAACTAGGGCATCTAAATGACAAATTCCATTTATTGAAATCTAACAAGGCCTTTTCCTCTGTGAACGCCTCTGCATCATCTTCAATTCCCTTGGCGTTTAGTAGTTTTATTCACTCCCAATAAAATTTGCACTGGTTGGGACAGAACGCCATCAACAATGCCTCGAAAAGGGCTAACTCCTGCATTTATTTTATTTATCTTATGCACCAAAGTCTGACTTGTATCTGTTTCGGCCATTTTGCCTTCTTTATGTGAACATTTATGATTCAGGATATGCCCCGACCTCAATAACATCGATATATTTATGCCTACACAAATCACCAACACAAAAGTAATAATATATTATTCACCAATAAAAGAAAAAATAATCATTCACAATTCCCATAAACCCGCTATTGCATCGAGTTGTTGCCTTGCAGATTAAAGGTTGATTAGATGATCGAATGTGTCACTATACCCACAGAACACAGGGAAGTGTTGAGAGAAAGAGAAAACGTACCCCGTTCCCCCACTGAGTAAAAAATCAGCTAGCTAACCACCGTTCTCACAGTAGCCTCTCACCCTCTCATGCCACACACAAAAATGAAACTTATCGTACAACTTCTTCTAATGCCTTGGCCATTCCCAAAAAAAACCAAACCAAACAAACCCACTAATGTCCATTGAATCCCGAAGGACATCAAAATGAAATACACTTGTGAGCAAATTAACACCAACAAAAAACAAAAACAAAAATAAACTTTCACACTTACGTCCTCATACGTTTCAGCACATGAACACTAAGTTATTTGCACTCGCCTCAGAGCATAATACTCAGTTACACTTGCAACCCATCGTAATTAATATCCGTTATCATATATCCCCTTTCCCCCAAGAAACACAGAAACACGTCTTACCCTTAAAAACTGGCTAACCTCACCGCCAAGCGCCCAGCTACCCAGCCGAAATTCCTGACTTCCAGATAAATTCCCCAAAATGACACTCATTTAAACAATTGGAGAAAACTCCTAACTTGGTAACGTGACCTACCTTCCATAGTTCCCTTTGAGTGTCAGCGTCTGAAGCTAGCTGAAAATCAAATATCAAACTCTAGGCTAATCCCAACTCCAGCTTTTACAAAAATATACTTTTTATTTCCCAAAAAACAGCTAACATGAAAATATAATAAAATGCGTTAAGACTTTC
>NC_061100.1:59858253-59860753 GCF_015104395.2 Macrobrachium nipponense
TATATGTATATAGAATATATATATATGTATATATATTTATATGGATATTATATATTATATATATATATAATCTATATATATATATATATATATTTATATAATATATATTATATATATATAGATATATATATATATATATAGGTATGGATATATATATAGATATATATATATATATATATATATATATATATATATATATATTTATGTATATATATATATATATATATATATATATATATATATATATATATATAGTAATATGTTATCTATATTTATATATATATATAATGATATATAATATATATATTATATATATACTATATATATATATATATATATATTATGTATATATAATATATATATATATATATATATATATATATATATAGTATATATGTATATATATAATATATATAATATATATAATATATATATATATATATGTATATATATTGTAACGTGCATGCATGAGATGTACGTTGAAGCTCTCTGTATTAAACAATCTTAAGGGGGCCAGCCGGAACCCTTGTGTGTGGGGGTATATGGCGAAAAATGTAATCATGAAAAATTCATGGAGCTTTGTATGGCAATGGAGAATACGTATACGAAATATTTCGCCAAAATTCCCCTTACTTTCGCAGTTACATGGTAATTAGCAAACGTAACTTAATAAGCCAAAGACATTATTCCGTACAAGAAAATGCAATATTTCTTCTGTTATCGTAAATTTTTATAATTATTGTCAAAGAAATTGTGAGCAATAGCATCTGTAGAGACTCCACGAGTCGCAGAAGGCAAGTCAGCTACCAAGTTACCAATACCAACCACCTTTCAGTGCGAGCACAAACCTCGTGTATTGTACACGTTCGAGTTTCACCTCTGACATTCGCTTAATTTTACGTATGTTTATCTTTGTGTCGCCAAGAATTTCATCATTCCAATGCAATGAGGAAAAGACAAGGAAAACGTCTACCTAACACACAGACGAAGAAAATTCGCTCTAATATGATTACAAATATAATATACGCGATATTTAGTAAAGAGAGAGAGGGAGGGGTGTGTAGTTAGGAACGCCCCCGACTTGCCTGAAGCACACGTCGCTCTGTATCCCAGGCTACGATCTTTGAGCAAAGGGATCTTCATCTATGGTAAATAACATAGTTTTGGTTTATTAATACCCAAAAAGGAATATGAAATTCGTAATAATCACGATTTATTAACATTGTCTTTTTAAAAAGAGAGTACACGTTCGAGTTTCACCTCTGACATTCTCTTGCTTTTGCATTTGTTTATCTTTGTTTCATGCCAAAGAGGAAAATACAAGGAAAACAGCTCGCTAACATACAGAAGAAGAAAATTCTCTGTAATAAGCCGAGTTAGTGAAAGAGAGAGAGAGAGTTGCCGTAGGAAGGAGTGCCCTGTCTTGCCTGACGCAGTGCCCTAAGCTACGATATATTATGAGCAAAGGGATCATCATTTATGATTAAATTATGATAAATGACATAGTTTTGGTTTATTAATACCCAAAAAAGAAATATACATTCATAATAATCACTATTTATTAACATTGTCTCTATAAAAATACAAAGGAAAACTTTGAATGCCCGTATCTCAAAACTATACATATTGACCTTCAAATTCTATCTTCTCACTTAGTTTTGAAGCTATAGCATTGAAATATGGTATATAACATATAAGGACATTATAGAACACTCAAATAAAGTAATTTTTTCCAATTTTTGTTTCATCTTTTTTTAATAATTTTTTTCCTGATTTATAAGGTTTATTTTTTTACCATAAACGTAGCAGATTTAGTACTGATCGCACCAAGCTGACATTTCGGTCACACGACCTAAGTCCTTATTTCTGTTCGGTGTCGCTCATTACCCTGTGCTCGGCTACTCAAGACTTCGATTGTCAAAATACAAGGTATGTTTGGTTATGAAATTTCCCGACGCACAATTCTTTTCCTTCCTTATCTACTGTCTGCTCTCATATATATTACTCAAATTCCCCTTTGCATCTCCTTCAGAAAGTAAGAGAAGTGAAGAAATATTTGTTAAGTGACTTACATTTTCTCTGCCTTACGCAAAATCCCAATTTCATCAATCGCATTTTCGTTCGAGAATTACAGTGCAACCTTCATTTGCAGAATACGGAGAATGCAAGAAGTTGTGTTCCCTTGTGCCAGGGTAGCAATCATCCATCCCTAGTTCCAGGGGGAAAAGAATGAAGAGCTACTGATAATTATTAATGTATGAGTAGTGATACTTGAACAAGAATTTTATTCCTCTAAGTACCGGGCTCTTCCTAAAAGGGATTTACATTTTCTGAGGTTTTCATCGTAGTGCTATTTGATTTGTTGATTAACATAAACAGTGCCACAGAGCTAGTGCCTTCAGCTCATATGATATATTCTTCTGATTGACATAATAATCTTAACTAAATGTAAGTTTGCATTTCCCTTAAATCCATCATTATTAATATTTTTTACCCTTTT
>NC_061100.1:59863253-59877470 GCF_015104395.2 Macrobrachium nipponense
AAAGGGCTTTCCTTCGACTATTAGCTGCGCCCGATTTTTAGCTTGTATTTTGCCTCCATTGCCCCTTTCTTTCTTCGGTATCGCTGCCCAACCTCTCTAACTATTACTTTGTGGTAAAGCTGTGTTCTCGTGCTTGGGTTTGACAACTTAAATTTCATGAACTTTAAATGGAATGCAAAATTGTCCATTTCCATTTTAAAAATATTAAACCTCATAGTCGTGTGAACGTTTGCAAGTAAAACGTTTGCGCATAGAATGTTTAACTAGCACTCCATATGTGATCATTTTTCTTAAATGTAAAGGCACCCAAACTACTCTGCCTGAGAACGAAAATCAGATAGATACAATTTTACATAATACATTGATGGCATCTGCTGGTACTTCTAATTAACTTTATTTTTAGCATATCATGTCAAACTCCGGATAAACTGCTCTGTACTACAGGGTGGGTTAGTAAATTAGTGGAAATTCTAAAAATTTCATGGCGTTAGTCTTTAATTTTTGGGTGCCATTTTGGAAGCTTTGTTGTAAAGTACAAATGATTTTCCCTATGGTGATGCTGTCCTTAGCGTATTGTATACAATATGGCACGTGTGCCGTTGAGACAGGGGGAAAATGCTGCTTTTTTACTTCAGAGGACCTTTCCACGTTGTTTTGAGATACTGCCTGAAAGGTAAAAGTACACGCAATAATTATAAGGACACTGAAGACATAAGACGTATTCAGTGTTGTTTTTAAATGATATTATTATTATCATCATTATCATTATTATTATATGCTGGAAGAAGACCTTCATTAACACAGGTCTTATTGAAAATTATGGCTATTTTAGCCACGTTTATTTTGTAAAGAAGTTTCTCTATTCTTCTTACAGCTGACTTTTCTGCCAAATGGGGGATTCATGTCAAAAATGCAGTACAAATTGGATCTCAAACCTAATCGACAAAATATACTAAATGACTCATTCTGGATTCCTCTTGCTCAGGGACGTCTGCTCCTCTCTCTCTCTCTCTCTCTCTCTCTCTCTCCTCGCTTCATCTTGCAACGTCCTTAAACCCAGAAAGACATCGTCGGGCAGGTGTTGTGGGACTGTAATTCTTGCGTAGTAGTAGCAGTAGTAGTATTAGATTAACCCATCTTTGTATTGGCACTGATTGATGAAGCATTCTTTTCTGCAATATACTTTTCGGCTCAATTTGACAACTGGGCCAGAAATAAAAAAATATTGGTATATAAAGTGTTATAGAAGCAAGTCCCAGTAAGATAGTGTGGGGAGGAAAGGACAAAATTTGAGTTAGAGTAAAAGTTTGGGAGTCAAATCCCTTGGGATATGATGAATGTTAATGCAGTGAATGGATGATATTTTGCTTATACACTGGACGGCTGTATGCCATTTAGGTATTGCTTACTTGAGAGTGACTAAGTTCAGATATTGCTCTTCTCAATACCGTTTGTTTCAATATCTGGAGAAGAGGAACAAAGGAAGAGATTATTTGGTGAGGGAGCTGCTATTCAAATTGAACAGCAGGTTCTTGGGTTTGAAGGTTTTAAAAAGGTAAGGTTGTATGTCATTAGGTTTCCCAGTAAGAAATTCGAAGAGAACAATGATTCCTTCGAATGTAAGTCTTATTGAACTTTCACTGACTGATTTGGGAACTCGGTTGGCAGTCCGAGCTGTCAGAAAGGGAAGGAGAAGGTTGTAAAGGATGGGTCTGGGAAGGAGGACTGTCAACCTAAGAGGCGAATGGGGTGTTAGGATTGGCAGTTTCTCTGGGTACTGACTCCTCGTTAGCTATCTTGTGTAGTGCTGCTTTGCCTTCTTTTTGTACTTCTACCTTGGTCATACCATCTGCTTTCTTGGGCTTTGGAATGGGTTTGAAGGTTCTGTAGGAGGTGAAGTCGATGTGTTGTTATGATCTTAGCAGTTTTTTCAAGTCTAAATTTGCACTGCTTGTTCCGAGCATGATGCTGAAGAAAACAGTTTGGGCCTTTGCTTTCTACTGTTTCTCCTCTCTTGAAAACATCAAGGCACTGTTTGGTCAGACATTGGTTTTCTGCATATACCACACCTCTCTGTGGCTGTGCAGTGGCTGCTGTGGTGTCCAGATTTATGGCACTTGTAACATCGAAGTGGTTTAGGTATGAAAGCTTCAGTGGGGAATGATCCCCATATTCCAAAGGAATCCCCATATTCCAAAGGAAACTTGTATGGGAATTTCTCCTGGAAGGTGGCGATGACCTTTCCTGTGGGGGTACCAGATTTTCCAGAGCAGCTCTATGCATTTAGAATGATTTTCAGCTGTAGAATGGGGGTCTAGAGGTAGGGTGGTTGGATATCTACAGATGGTAGCTTTCCTAATTCTGTCCATGGGATCCTGCAGCTGAAAAGCAGTGCCAGCTTAAAGAATCTCATCAGTCTCTCTTCTCTTTGAGGTGATGATCATATCACCAACTAAAATTTCTAACGGACATTCTCAGGTGTGGAGTTTGTTTTTCCAGTTTTGCTACTGGGCCACATAAGAGGCTTTGTATTTTGGAAAAGGTGGAGAGGCATTGGTTGCAGGAAACTTGTTGGGAAGAAGGACTCTTCCATCTTGATTCGGTGTTTTCCTGGTCCATCCATCAGTATTGGATTCATCCTCCAATAGAGAAAGGGAGGGGTTTGGTTTTCATTTGATTTTTGCCAATCACTTGAAACAAGTTTCCAATCGATGTTTATGTTCTGCATCAGACATCTCTTCTGCATAGGGTTTTCATCCCTTGGAAAAAATCCTTGTCAATATATCTTCTCTTGTCTCTTGCACACCATGAAGTCCTTAGCAACAAATTCTGATTAGCTACCAGTTGCACAGGAAGGGTGCCTCTTCATGCAGGATTCTGATTGGTGGGAGGAGGCAGATGCATGATGTCGCTACTTGCAAACATGTGATGGGCTAGTTGCTGTTGTGTGATGTTATGCCTGATGTAGTTTGGTGCTTCTTGATCTGGGGTGTCTTGTTTGATAGTCATATCTGGTGTGGTATTATTTAGACTTCTCTGTATGCTAGTAGGGAGTAGGAAGGCCTCTTGAGTAGTATTCAAAGAGGGCTTCTTGTCAAGGATGAGGATGGCTTCCAGCAAGCATAATCTTCTTGGGTCTGGGGTATTGTCAATGATGGTACTATTGTTGATAATGCTGTCATGGGATGGAGTGTAATTGTGATAGGAGAGGGCATGGTTCTTGATGGCCCCCTCTTATATGTGCCATGAGTTCCTCTTTACATGTTGCATAGTAGTCATGCCAATATATGTTCTAGGACATCCCCAGATAGGGCATTGATATTGGTATACTGCACTGGAACACTTCAGGGGGTCTCCAGCCGCGGGTGAGGGATTGTTCTATATTATCAAGTCCTGGGTTCTTTCATTCTTGTAATATACAACAAGGTCTATGCTTTTTCTTTTTTCGGTGTGAGTGACATTTTCCATCGCAATCTTCGTAATGGTGTTCTCCTCCCAGTACTTTGAGTGCATAATGGCCTTGTAGTATAAGATGATGATGTATTTTTCTTCTTCAGGTATGTCTTCGTTTTTATACCATTTCTCAAGCGCTTTCTTGATTTCATGGTTAATGAGCTTTTTAGAGTACTTGTGTTGTTTATGAGTATTTGGGAAGCTCTGTTTAGTTCTTGTTGTGTGCCCTGCCAGGTGGAGAAGTAGGACAGATCCCATCGTATGTAAGCCCTGACTGTGGTGTTATTGAATCATGCGGGGCACTTGCTTTCACCATTAAGGCACATTCCTAAGATAATTTTCTTTGTGAGGACAGAATTCCTGAGGCCATTCTGTCTCCAAGATGAGTTCATCAAGAAAGGGGGAGCCTGTTGTTGGTTCTTAATTCTATGGTATGATTCTGCACACTGCACCGCTGGAACATGCGACGAAGGGCTTCAACCTCATTCTAAGAGTCTGCTTGAACGAAGATGTTGTTAATTTAGCAGGTATATTTCTAGGCATGCTGGATCTGGGCAAACACTTGTTCCTCGACAGTGCCCATGTAGAAATTGGCTAATAGGACTCGCAATGTGGCTCCCATTGCTAAGCCATCTATCTGCCGGTATATATGCCCTCGGCGGGTGGAGAAGGGGCCCTTTTCATACAAATGTCCAAAAGGGGTCACAGTGATGACTCTGGATGTTGAGGGGAGGGGTTGATTCATCTATATAGACTCAATCAAGGATAAGATCTATATGTTCGTCGATGGGGACAATTGTAAAAAGAGATTCCACATCGAGAGAAGCTATAGTGCCAGTGCCAGGGGAATCCAAGATCTTCTCTAGGAACTCGGCAGACGATTGAAGACTAGCTACACGAGATGTAGGGGGCCAGAATATGGTTTATACATTTTGCTAAGGCATAAGTAGATGGAGGGGGTTGCCCTCTTTATGATTCTTTGTGCTCCCATATAGGTAACCTCATCCAAAATCTTGCTTGATTTCATCAGTTGGAGTGCAGGGAAGCCGTTCGAACTTGGAGAAGTCTAATAGGATATCATCAAGTTTCTTGTGATATTTGTCAGTGTCTATGAGGATAAAGGCAGTGGTCTTGTCTGTCCGCCCAATGGTGATGCCCTCTTTCTCCATCAACTCCTTGGCTGCCTTCATTTTGCTTAGGACGTGGGAGGAAATTTGCCCAAACCAGTAGCCCCTTTCCCACAACAATGGCAGTGGCCATGCAGACAGGGGCCCAGTGGCAGTCCCCCCTGGTGCCCTCTAGAACAGTAGTCAAGACCACCTTCCTGAAGAAGAATTAACCCCACCGGAGATGACAGCCAAGGAAACAACGATGAACCCACCCTCCCAACGGTATATTCAAAGGAAGACATCAAGTCATAATTAGACGTCCTCCAAGAGGGTGACTTCAAGCACTGCATGGAGGGCGTCAAGCAGAAACTTATAGCTCTCAATGGAGGCAAACTGTGAGTCCCACAATGCACACAAGGCTATATAAACCTTACAGACATCATGCCCTCCCTTGACCAAGACGCTCTGCTTAGATTAGGGCTTAGTTACCACTTCGTTTCTGAGCCAAGAGAAGCGCGTTGAGATAGAGCTCCTGTTAGATTCCATCCAGCAGTTAAAGAGCTGCCACACAATCAGGACTTCCGGCGCCTTCCAACCCTTCCTACTTGTTGAGGCCCTCATTAAGTGGGGCACATACTGGAGCAGTATATACACCCATGAAATAAAGAAGGCGGCTAAGGAGTTGAAGGAGAAAGAGAGCATCACCATCCAGCAGGCAGACAAGGTCACTGCCTTTGTCCTCATAAAGACTGATGAATATCACAAGAAACTTGATGATATTCCGTCAGACTACTTCAAGTTCTAACGCTGCAACTAATGCTGTGCATCTCCCCCCCATCCAATGAGACTTCGGATTAGGTTACCTATTTGGCAATGTAAAAAACCATAAAGAAGGCAAACTCTCCACCCGATCATCAGCCAGACGTCAGATCCTACTTATACCTTGGTAAAATGCCTAAAACATATTCTGACCCCCTACATCCCATGTAGCTATAGTTTTCAATAGTCTGATGAGTTCCTAGAGAAGCTCAAGGATTCCCCTGGCACTGGCACTGGCACTGGCACTGGCATTATGGCTTTCCTCAATGTGGAATCTTGTTTTTGTTTTACAAATGTCCCCACCATCTAACAAAAAACCTATAGACTTATTATGAACCGAGTCATTAGGGATGAATTTACCCCTTCCCTCAACATCACAGGCTCATCATTGTGAACCCTTTCAGACATCTGTATGAAGAGGGCCCCCTTCTCCACGCATCGAGGGCATATGTACTGGCGGAAAGATGGCGTAGCGATTGGTTCCCCATTAGAAGTCATATTCGTCAATTTTTACAAGGGGATCATCGCACGTTCCAGCAATGTAGTGTGCTGAATTATACAATATAATTCAGCACCAACGACAGGCTCCACCTTTCCTTGACGTCTTGAAGACAGAAGACGTCCTCAGAATTCTGTCTTCATGAAGAAAACTACTTTAGGAATGTGCCTTAATGGCAAAAGTGAGTACCCTGCGAGATTCAAGAACACTACAGTTAGGGCTTACATGCGATATGCCATGTCCCACTGTTGCACCTGGCAGGACACACAGCAAGAATCTGACAAAGAGTCCTAAGTACTTGTAAACAACAGGTACTCTAACAAGCTAATTAACTATGAAATCAAGATTGCTCTTGAGAAATGGTATAAAAATTAGGACGTACATGAAGAATCAAAAGGCACTATCACCTTATACTACATGAACTCAAAGTACCGGGAGGAGAAGAATGATATTAAGATCGTGATGGAAAATGTCACTCCCACTGAGGACAAAAAAAGCATAGAGGTTGTATACTCCAAGAATAAGATAACTCAGGACCTGATAAAGTAGAACAACCCTTCACCCCAGACAGGTGAAGCGTTCCAGTGTAGTATACCAATATCAATACCCTATCTGCAGATGTCCCAGAACATATATTGGCATGACTACTATGCAGCTTGCAAAGAGGATTTCATGTCACATACAAGATATCATTATCAAGAACTATGACCTCACCTTTCACAATGATGCTCCATCCCGTGACAGCATTATCAACAACACCATCATTGGCAATGCCCCAGACCCAAGAAGACTATGCTTACTGGAAGCCATCCACATCCTTTACAAGAAGCCCTCTTTGAATACTACTTACGAGGCCTTCCTACTTCCTACTAGTATATGGTGAAGCCTAAACCAAGACATGGTATTACTAAATAATACCACACCAGATACAACTACTGAACAAGACACCCCAGATCAAGAAGCACCAAACTACACCAGGCATAACATAATGCAACAGCAACTAGCCAATCAAAATTCAGTAGGTAGTGGCATCATGCAACTGCCTCCTCCAACCAATCAGAATCCTGCAATCCTGCAACAGACTATATATACTGTAGGACTCCCTCAAGGATCATTCTCCACTGAAGCCTTCATCGCTGAACCACTTCAATGTTACAGTTACCACAAATCTGCACACCACAGCAGCCGCTGCTTAGCTACAGAGAGGGGTGGCATATGCAGCAAACTGCATCCCACTAAACAGTGCTTTGATGCTTTCAAGAGAGAAATAGTTGAAAGCAAATGCCCAAACTGTTCTCTTCAGCATCATGCTTGGAACAAAAGGTGCAAGTTTCGACTGGAAAAAATTGCTAAGATCACAGTTCCTTAACTTCCACTGTCTCCAAACCTTCATAACCTATTCCAAAACCCAATGAAGAGAATGGTATCACCAAGACAAAACTACAGAACTAAGTCAAAGAAACACAACACAAGATAGCCAATGACAGGTCGACGCCCAGAGAAATAGTACCAAGTGCTACAGAGCTACCCCTTTCCCCTCCTTCCAATTCCAATTGGGAAGGGGGAGGGTCACGTCCCCCTTCCCAGACCCTTCCCTCACAACCTTCTGCTTCCCCTTCTGACAGCTCAGACAATGCCGACCGAGTTCCCAAATCAGTGAGTGAAAGCTCAATAACACTTACATTCGAAGGAATAATTGCTCTCTTTGAACTTCTAACAGGGATACCTATAAACAGAGACACTGCTAAGATGTATACAAACTCACCTTATCTCAACCTTCAAACCTAAGCACCTGCTGTTCAGTCCGAATGACAGCTGCCTCACCAAATAATCCCATCATTTTTGCCTTTTCTCCAGGTATCGAAATGAGCGGTACAGAGAAGAGCAACAACTCATCTTAGCCTCTCTCAAGTGAGCAATACCTAATGGCATACATCCATCCAGTGTATAAGCAAAATATCATCCATTCACTGCATTAACATTCATCATATCCCAAGGGATTTGATTCCCAAACTTTTTCTGTAACTCAAAATTTTATCTTTTCCTTCACTACCTACTACGACTTGCTTCTATAACACTTTATCTCCCACTAAATTGTTTCACTTATGGCCCAGGGGTTAAATTGCAGCCGAATGATATGTTGCAAAGAAGAATACTTCATCCATCAGCAGTTACGGGCTGCTGTAAAGAGCCCGTGCCAGTGCAAAGCTGGTTTAATCGATGTCGTCGTCGTCGCAAGAATTTCAGTACCACAACACCTGTCCGACGGTGTCCTTCTGGGTTTAACGACGAGACGTTGCAAGAAGATAGGAGCAGGAGAGAGAGAGAGAGAGAGAGAGAAGAGAGAGAGAGGAGAGAGAGAGAGAGAGAGAGAGAGAGAGGGAGAGAGAGAGAGAGAGTGGAGCAGATGCCCCTGAGCAAGAGGAATCCACAATGAGTCATTTAGTATTTTTTGTCGATTAAGCTTAAGATCCAGTTTGTGCTGCAATTTTACAAATGCCACGATTTGCACATGAATCCCCCATTTGGGGTTATAATAGCCAATTTGAGTACAGAAGAAAAGTCAGTAATAAGAATAGAGAAACCTCTACACAAAATAAACGTGGCTTATATAGCCATTATTTTCAACAAAACCTGAATTATTATTATTATTATTATTATTATTATTATTATTTTTTGCTCTATCACAGTCCTCCAATTCGACTGGGTGGTGTTTATAGTGTGGGGTTCCGGGTTGCATCTTGCCTCCTTAGGAGTCCATCACTTTTCTTACTATGTGTGCCGTTTCTAGGATCACACTCTTCTGCATGAGTCCTGGAGCTACTTCAGCCTCTAGTTTTTCTAGATTCCTTTTCAAGGATCTTGGATCGTGCCTAGTGCTCCTATGATTATGGGAACAATTTTCACTGGCATATACCATATCCTTCTTTTTCTATTTTCAGATCTTGATACTGATCCATTTTTTCCCTCTCTTTCTCTTCAACTCTGGTGTCCCATGGTATTGCGACATCAATGAGTGATACTTTCTTCTTGACTTTGTCAATCAACGTCACATCTGGTCTGTTGCACGTATCACCCTATCCGTTCTGATACCATAGTCCAGATGATCTTTGCCTGATCGTTTTCTATCACTCCCTCAGGTTGGTGCTCGTACCACTTATTACTGCAAGGTAGCTGATGTTTCTTGCACAGGCCTCCAGTGGAGGGCTTTTGCCACTGAATCATGCCTCTTTTGTACTGGTTCTGTGCAAGTGCCGGGCATTCACTTGCTATGTGGTTTATGGTTTCATTTTTCGTATTGCACTTCCTACATATAGGGAGAGAATGTTAGTTCCGTTCTATCGTTCTTTGGAACATATCTGGTTCTTAGGGCCTGATCTTATGCCACGTTATCATTCCTTCAATTTCCTTGTTTAGCTCTCCCTCTGTAGCCATTGCCAAGTGTCATCGCTGGCTAGTTCTTTAGTCTGTTCATGTATTGTCCGTGCATTGGTTTGTTGTGCCAGTCCTCTGTTCTGTCTGTCATTCTCCTGTCTCTGTATATTCTGGGTCTTCGTCTACTTTTATCAGTCCTTCTTCCCAAGCACTCTTTAGCCACTCGTCTTCACTGGTTTTCAGATATTGCCCCAGTACTCTGTTCTCGATGTTGACGCAGTTCTCTCTATACTTAGTAGTCCTCTCCCTCCTTCCTTTCGTGTTATGTATAGTCTGTCCGTATTTGTTCTTGGGTGTAGTGCTTTGTGTATTGACATATGTTTCCTGGTTTTCTGATCTATGCTGCGGAGTTCTGCCTTCGTCCATTCGACTATTCCTGCGCTGTATCTGATTACTGCACTGTCTCATCTATGTGTGATGCTTCTCCCATCTGGTAGCTTTATCCATTCAGTTTCTCGTTACTTTGCCTTTTGTATGTTGACTAAGGCGCATTTTTCTATTCCAAACTCCATCCTGATGTCCCCAGATACAATCCTTACAGTCTGGATTAGGGTATCTATTTCCTTGATGCTCTTACCATACAGCTTGATGTCGTCCATGAACATCAGATGGTTGATTCTGTAGCCTCTTCTTGAGCTGGTACCCGGCATCCATCTTCTGTAGTACTTTTTGTCATGGGAATCATGGCTACTACGAAGAGTAGTGGGGACAGTCACCCTGAAGATCCCTCTCCTGATATTAAAACCTCTGCTAGTCTTATTCCAGAGCTTGTAAGTATTGTATTCCAGTTGCGCATTGTATTTTTGAGAAGCTGATGGGTGGGTTTTCCTCTGCCCCATATATTTTCAGGCATTCTATTAGCCATGTGTGTGGTATCATGTCGAAGGCTTTCTTATATCTATCCTATGCCTATGCTTAGGTTGGTTTTCCTTCTTCTATTGTTCTTTATTACCATTTTGTCTATCAGGAGCTGTGTTTTTTGTCCCTACACTTCCTTCTGCAGCCTTTCTGTTGGTGGGGGATGGTGTTTATCTCCTCTAGGTAGTTGTATAGCCTTCACTGATGATACCTGTTAGTAACTTCCACATTATTGGTAGGCAGGTGATAGGCCTGTAGTTACTGGCTATATTTCCCTTACTCTTTTCTTTTTGTACTAAGGATGTTCTTCCTGTGGTCATCCAATTTGGGTGCATGGTGATTTGAGATACAATGCTGGAGTTGTTCTTCTATTCGTGGTGTAGGGCCTTGAAGTTTTTGAGCCAGTATCTATGGACTTTCATCGGGGACCTGGGGCTTTCTTTCCAGTTTGGCATTTTCTTTAGTTGGTGTCTGACTGTGTCTGTCGTGATCTCTGTGAATCTTTGTTTTTATTCTCCCGTTTCTTCTTCCTTGACTTCCTGGAGCCATGCATGTTTGTTGTGTGATACCGGAGTGCTCCATATGTTTTCCCAGAGTCTCTTACTTGGTTCGGCTTCAGGAATTTCTGGGTGGTTGTCTTCCCCTCTTAGTTGGCTGTATAGTCTTTTCTGGTTGGTTCCGAATAGTTTGTTCTGTTGGTATCCTTATGTGCTTTGGCCTTGAGCCTCTGTTTTATTTTATTGTTATTATTATTATTATTATTATTATTATTATTATTATTATTATTATTATTATTATTATTATTGATTATTATTATTATTATTATTATATTTTTTTGTCTATCACAGTCCTCCACTTCGGCTGGGTGGTATTTATAGTGTGGGGTTGCATCCTCCCTCCGTAGGAGCCATCAACTTTCTTACTATGTGCGTCGTTTCTAGGATCACACTCTTCTGCATGAGTCCTGGTGCTACTTCAGCCTCTAGATTTTTTAGATTCCTTTTCAGGGATCTTGGGATCGTGCCTAGTGTTCCTAAGATTAAGGATACAATTTCCACTGGCATATACACTATCGTTCTTATTTCTATTTTAAGGTACTTGATCTTATCTTAATCTATTTTTTCCCTCTCTTTCTCTTCAACTCTGGGTGTCCCATTATTATTATTATTATTATTATTTTTTTTTTTTTTGTGCTCTATCACCCCTATCACAGTCCTCCAATTCGACTGGGTGGTATTTATAGTGTGGGGTTCCGGGTTGCATCCTGCCTCCTTAGGAGTCCATCACTTTTCTTACTATGTGCGCCCGTTTCTAGGATCACACTCTTCTGCATGAGTCCTGGAGCTACTTCAGCCTCTAGTTTTTCTAGATTCCTTTTCAGGGATCTTGGGATTGTGCCTGCGCTACCTATGATTTATGGGTACGATTTCCACTGGCATATACATATCCTTCTTATTTCTATTTCAGATTTTGATACTTAACCCATTTTTTCTCTCTCTTTCTATTCAACTCTGGTGTCCCATGGTTTTGCGACATCAATGAGTCATACTTTCTTATTGATTTTTTTAATCAACGCCACGTCTGTTAATATTATTTTATTAATTATTATTATTTTTTTTTTTTTTTTTTTTTTTTTTTTTTTTTTTTTTTGCTCTATCACAGTCCTCCAATTCAACTGTGTATTTATAGTGTGGGTTCCGGGATGCATCCTGCCTCCTTAGGAGTCCATCACTTTTCTTACTATGTGTCCCCGTTTCTAGGATCACACTCTTCTGCATGAGTCCTGGAGCTCCTTCAGCCTCTAGTTTTTCTAGATTCCTTTTCAGGGATCTTGGGATCGTGCTATTGCTACATTGATTATGGGTACGATTCCACTGGCATATCCCATATCCATCTTATTTCTATTTTCAGATCTTGATACTTATCCATTTTTTCCCTCTCTTTCTCTTCAACTCCTGGTGTCCCATGGTATTGCGACATCAATGAGTGATACTTTCTTCTTGACTTTGTCAATCAACGTCACGTCTGGTCTGTTTGCACGTATCACCCTATCCGTTCTGATACCCATAGTCCCAGATGATCTTTGCCTGATCGTTTTCTATCACTCCTTCAGGTTGGTGCTCGTACCACTTATTACTGCAAGGTAGCTGATGTTTCTTGCACAGGCTCCAGTGGAGGGCTTTTGCCACTGAATCATGCCTCTTTTTGTACTGGTTCTGTGCAAGTGCCACGACATTCGCTTTGCTATGTGGTTTATGGTTTCATTTTTCGTATTGCACTTCCTACATATGGGAGAGATGTTATTTCCGTCTATCGTTCTTTGAACATATCTGGTTCTTAGGGCCTGATCTTGTGCCGCTGTTATCATTCCTTCAGTTTCCTTGTTTAGCTTCTCCCCTCTGTAGCCATTGCCATGTGTCATCGCTGACTAGTTTCTTTAGTCTGTCTTAATGTATTGTCCGTGCATTGGTTGTTGTGCCAGTCCTCTGTTTCTGTCTGTCATTCTCTGTCTGTATATTTCTGGGTCTTCGTCTACTTTATTAGTCCTTCTTCCATGCACTCTTTAGCCACTCGTCTTCACTGGTTTTCAGATATTGCACCCAGTTGCTCTGTTATCGATGTTGACGCAGTCCTCTATACTTAGTAATCCTCCTTCCTTCCTTCGTGTTATGTATAGTCTGTCCGTATTTGCTCTTGGGTGTAGTGCTTTGTGTATTGTCATATGTTTCCTGGTTTTCTGATCTATGCGGCGGAGTTCTGCCTTCGTCCATTCCACTTCTGCCTTCGTCCATTCCACTTGAATCTCTGCATATATTCTCTCCTGATCGTTGTCCTTCATCTCTTGGTGTTTATATCCCCTCCTTCCATTATTCCCAGGTATTGTATCCTGTCTCATCTATGTGTTTGATGTTGCTCCCATCTGGTAGCTTTATCCCTTCAGTTCTCGTTACTTTGCCTTTTGTATGTTGACTAAGGTGAATTTTTCTATCCCAAACTCCATCCTGATGTCCCCAGATACAATCTTACAGTCTGGATTATGGTATCTATTTCCTTGATGCTCTTACCATACAGCTTGATGTCGTCCATGAACATCAGATGGTTGATTCCGTTGCCACTTTTCATGAGTTGGTACCCGGCATCCATCTTCTGTAGTACTTTTGTCATGGGAATCATGGCTACTACGAAGAGTAGTGGGGACAGTGAGTCGCCCTGGAAGATCCCTCTCATGATTACCTCTGCTAGACTTATTCCAGAGCTTGTAAGTATTGTATTCCAGTTGCGCATTGTATTTTTGAGGAAGCTGATGGTGTTTTCCCTCTGCCCCATATATTTTCGGGCATTCTATTAGCCATGTGTGTGTGGTATCATGTCGAAGGCTTTCTTATAGTCTATCCATGCCATGCTTAGGTTGGTTTTCCTTCTCCTACTGTTCTTCATTACCATTTTGTCTATCAGGAGCTGGTGTTTTGTGTCCCTACACTTCCTTCTGCAGCCTTTCTGTTGGTGGGGGATGGTGTTTGTCTCCTCTAGATAGTTTGTTATAGCCTTTCACTGATGATACCTGTTAGTAACTTCCACATTATTGGTAGGCAGGTGATAGGCCTGTAGTTACTGGCTATATTATTATTATTATTATTATTATTATTATTATTATTATATTATTATTATTATTATTATTATTATTATTATTATTATTATTATTTCATTGTCCTTCTTTGAGGAAGACAACGGGTTGCCTTGAGTGCTATGTTAAACGATAATAGCAGATAACAGATGTACAAATATAAAATTAATTGGACATTTATGTTTTTGTATGTGAACGGGCAATTCCTTTGAAGGGAGTTGTTTCCCTGAATAAAGTAGTAATATATAGGACGATCTATTGTTGCATTTCAAAACTAAGATGTTTATTTGTACATACAGCTGTGACCTCAAAATGGACATTTCTCGATCACGGGATTCAGATTATTCTTTCATGAAGGTATATTTTACTTTAACATGTACCATCGATACTATCTCTGTTTCGTTTGTCTTTGCCACTTT
>NC_061100.1:59877970-59887970 GCF_015104395.2 Macrobrachium nipponense
ATCCACAGGTAGCCGTTTTAGTTCACCCGCCCTGATAATTCCTCTTTAATCTTCTTAAACATTGATTGAAGTAAGATTTCATCTAAGACATCCTAATCCCAGGCAACCTTTGAGATGTTCATTACCTGTCTTTGTTAAATCGAGGCTGACTATAATCTAGCTTTTTTACCGACATAAACAGTTAGTTAGGTATGGACAACAGTGCTCAGCTATTTTTAACCATATAAATAACCATAACCATAGAATAAAAACTGGAATTTGTCCGATATAATTTATTGCAGGAAATGTCGGTATAAAAGCCAGATGATAGAGTCATCCTTGATTAAATAAAGACAGGTAATGAACATCTCAAAGGGCTCTTAGGATTCAGATATCATCCATAAAAATCTTCCTTCAACCAACGCTTAACAAGATTAAAAAGAAATTATCAGCCTGAGTGACCTGAAATGGATACCTGTGGCTAGATCTCTTGGGGTAAATAACACCTTTTCTGTAACTTTTCATTCATTACCTAGTTGAAGAGAGACACAGTATTCTCTAAAATATAGTACTTACTTTCTATATTTTGGAATTCTGGGGGCTCCTTTTAATAGATGGAATTTTGTTTGTTACAGAACATTTTTACCACCAGTTATCAGATATATATATATATATATATATAAATATATATATATATATATTATATATATATATATATATATTATACATATATACAAAGATTTAGATAGAAATATAGAAATACTTAAACAACTTCATCGTGTATATATATTCACATTACACTTCTTGTGTTCAATGAGACATGATGGTTTTAATTCCATACCCCTAAATGTGCGAAATACATGCTTTCGAAGACATACAGTCATTTTCGAAAGTTTGTACTTTTTAAATTAAAGAATCTGAAATCTAAACTATCACAGCTTATTGAAGCCTAACACAGTAAGCCTTCAAACAGAATAACTAAAAGAATGATTAATAAATGGAAGGCTGCCAAGTGAGGAATTGCTTTTAAACTTTTTTCCACAATGGGAGAAGTGGACAAATCTCAATAAAATAAACAAGTGGAAAAATGTACAAGAGTAATTAAATGAATGGGTAAGAAATGCATCAGTATCCCACTAGGGAACAAGTTAATACCCACTTGTAAGTGGTCGGTGAGCTATACGGTAATTCTTCTTTTATCTTCCTTAAATTATTTCCTTTCAATTCTATGTAAAGATTTAAACTCATCTTCATTTTCCGCTCTGCTATGTTCCTCTACTTTTGCATCTATGTCTCCTTCGTCACGTTCATTATTTGACCAATCGTTATTGCATCCATGACCAGGTAATAACCACATATATGTGGGTATTTTGTGAGGGCATGAACGAAAAGGTAAACATAGAGGCTACATAAATAAAAATAATTTATATTTGATTAAAATTTTTATACACAAGGAATTATGCAATAATTAAATTACAATAAAGGTATGAATGATTTGTTACTCCTAAATAATTTCCTTTAGCAACTCGGGGATCAACAAAGTTAAATGTGTACCATCACCCTGGGACTCAAGGTTGTGAAATGATTCTTACTGCTGGTCCTAGAAGCTCTCTTCAACGCTCCACTATTTGCCTTCGAGGGTTTCATCTTGTTATGTCATTTGTATGAGACAAAAAAATGATAATGGCTGGGAGAGACCTTGAAGAACTATGGGAGACAGTGTTGCAAAGAATAATGTCGCTCTTTTGATGACTGGACAGGTTTATGCCATGAGTCTTTGACCTCATTTCTTTTCATGGCATGTAGTGCTAGCTAGTGTTAGTCATCACATATTAACGAATCTCTTAGGAAAGACTTACCACCTGCTACATGTATTTGCTTCACAACACTAACAATTGTGAAACAGTAAACTCAAGCGTTATAAAGGGCATCACGAATCAAGTAAAACGCAATCATATTGGAATATGTGGTAAAACTGAGAAGCTTTTGTTATTGAGTAGAGCATTGGCATTGTGGTGTCCATGATCTGCATCTGTGTAGGGTAAAACTCAAATTATCTTTCCTGCATGCATGATTCAGGACACCTGAATCATGCCAAGTTCGCTCAAGTGTATCTACAGCAAATGCACAAACTGGAAACAATCATGAAGCCAGAGGAGTTTGAAAAGTTTACAACATAAGTATATTTCATGTTTAAAAGATCTGGCACATTCTGGGAAAGGATTTATACCAATGTGACAAGTGAGCAACATTTCATGTATTCAATAAAAAAACATTTTATGATCTCATTAGAGGGTATGAAATAAAGCAATTAGTTATCACAAAGCGACTGAAGTCAGTGCATGCAACGGCCAGTATAATCATTGCTATTGAGAATTCTTGTTGGGTTTTATTACTAGTTTCAGAGAAGCATATTGACCTCAGTGAAACTCGGCAGATTCGTGATGTTACCGAAGTGAATTCCTTCAAATGTTGGCTAGCTATACACAACCTGACTTACACCTCTCCTAACTTCCATATCAAGTGGTATATCGGCCAGTGAAAAAGTAGAACTGTGAATATGCCTATGTAATAGGAAGAGGATCACTGAAGACAAAGGAAGGAAAAGTGTTCACAGATATTCATCTGCATGGAAGGAACGATACGTCACCGTCAACTGTAACAAAATCAGTTAAGATAAAAGATACACAGACCACTATCAATTGTATATGTTTCTAGAAGTGAATCTGACATTGCATCATATTTGGCATATATATTTGCGCTTCAACCATTTTCCTCCTTGATGATTTTCTTTGTGTAATGTCCCAGAGATTAAGGCATGGCACCCTGTTAAAACTTTCTTTCAATTACAGTAGTGTATAATTTACATGCTGAGTATCTTTTACATTCAGTCAGAGATATTCCCAGAATACATTTTTCATACAATAGAAGTACAGGAGTGCTCATGTAGTATTTGATGGATATGAAACTCAAAATACAAATGATGAAAACTTTTATCTAGCAAGAGTACAGTCATCCGGGTATACAGCCATAACAGGTCACATACAGTCACTTACATATCCCAGAGTCCAAGAAGGAATTCTAGTGGAATGCAGAAAATAAGGTGAGATTGATCATACGCCTCTCCTCTCATTTTGAAGCTGCTGATTGTAAGGTCCCCCAAGCAAATGCAGGTGATGATCAGGAATCAGCCCTGGTCTCTTATCCTTAATTGCACATGCAAATCCCCAGACTGATAAAATTAATGATCCCTGTAAAATAATCTCGATAAAATATACAGCAGTAAGAGATTTCAAAGTGAAATGGGCAATATTACTGGCAGCTTTCTCTTAATGCGTGCAATAACAGGTTGTATAGTAACATCAGCTGTGTATTTCAATGGGAAAAGTATTGCTTAAAAAACGATAAGATGAAGTTTTAAACTTAAAATCTCTCCAAGGAATCTGGAGATGATAAAAATGATTTTGGAGGAAAAAAGTTTTTGGTCCTGTAAGGAGTAAAGGCAGACAACAGGCTTGTTAAATGAAGGTGTTTTACATACTTCTATCAATTTGAAGTTGTTTTTGTTTGCATAGTTTGTAACTGTTTGCCAGATAGGTTGAGTACCAATGTATATAATATATCTATTAATTTTCTAACCCGTGACTTTGTGTAACACATAGTTACCGATTAGGGGTACAGGTTACTGTACTCTTTCTACGATGTTTGTGGATATGAAAGCTGGGATCTATTTTCAAATGCTTATAATGTTATAAAAATGTGACCTTTGAAAGTCTTTACAAGTCAGATGCAGACGAGAATGTAACTGAAAACTAACCAAAAGCTTATGGCATATACTGAAGTAAATATACTCATACAACAATACTCAGTAGTAGATATGTCTTGTTCCATATGGAAAACGCGAAAATTCTGATGATAATTTATTAATGTAAACATTTTGATATATCAGTTATTTTTCCCATACCAGGAATGAGAATATTCCTGTCAATTTCCAGTAAAGGATTTTTAAAGTAAAGGCACATAATTGCACTGATGCATCTAGTACTAGAGAAATTTATGTAAATAGCTTTTTTCAACTACTCTGTGATACAAAGTGATGTATATTTGATTAACAATATTAATATTTTTACCCTTTAGACTCAATAAATGAGAAAAAATGCATATTGGCCGGCGATTTAAGGTTATTTATATATGTATGTATATATATATATATATATATATATATATATATATATATATATATATATATATATGTATGTATGTATGTATGTATATAATTTTCATTAAAAGTGGCAACAATAAACTTCTTGCAGGTATTTTCATACCGGCGCAGTTTTTTCCGATACTCATTCGTCAATTTCTGGTGAAAATGACGCATACTTCCTTCTTCCATTTATTGAATTTTGTCGTGACAGGTGTTTCGCATTTTGGCATTATCAAGCAGCTACTGACTTACAATCTGGTCTTTTGACCTATTTATTTCGTGTGGGAAGTATGAATTTGAAGTATGGGTACTGACTGGTCTAGGGATTAGCAGCCTAACCATTAAGGGTGTTGTTTCGGGTACAAAGAACATTAGAACATGTATGACAATAAAAGTGAAAGTTTAAACCTGTGGTTAAATGAATATTCAAAATATACCATGTGCTAGTGTTTCCTTAAATGTATGTTTAAAACTTAATGTTACATGTTGGTTTTAAATACAGAATTTCAAAAATTCATACAGAAATAGAAAATGGATATAGAAATACAAATACAGAAATACAGGAATCAATAATATTTTATAACGTGCGTAAATGGTACAAATAAACTAATGTCTCTTTATACATAAATGTGTTATATTAATTTGTGTGTGTGTTTGTGTGTCCAAATGGTCTACGGTGATTAACGGCTGGAGATTCGTGTTGGGCGGGGCCTCAGCGACCTGAGCAAGTATGTTACATGGCTTTCCCTGGGTCCTCTCATGTCCTCAAAGGGCCGTGATGTTCTCGGTGGGTTGGAGTGTGCTGTCTGGTCCCTGTTGGCTCGCGCATCCCTTCTCCTGCTGGAGGGGAGTATATGATCCGATATTAGTTGGATATTCAGGGTCGATTTCTGGATAGCGATGCTTACCGCTTCGGTTATGAAGAGGCGGTAATACTTGTCTTCTCTGTGCACAACGTGGGTGCCTTCTATCAGCTCTTGTAAAGATGGCTTCCTGTCATGAACAGTTATATAATGTTGATGAATGGTCCCTTGATTTCTATGTAGTTTTGGCTGTGAGATTTACACATCTCCTCTGGACAAATGAATTTATAAACTACGTTCGTGCACATCTTCTTCGGTCCCCCCAGAGCGGTGCTGTTCTTCATTATTAGGGCTGCCACAAGATTAAGCAAAGCTGACACTTGCACGATTTTGTCGCATGCATTGCCATGAACTGTGTCGTGGCAATGCGTGCCATTTTGGTAGCACGCACAGGGAGGCTCCCACACTGTTCCCACAATGTTCACGACCACTTAACACGCTGTTTACGCATTGCGAATGCGCACCTAATAGTGCCCAAATTGACGCAAACTGGCATGACGTATTTACACATAGTTTACGCACTGTTCGTACAAAGTTTATGCACTTCCCGCATTGGCCCAACAAATTTGCGCAATTCGGAGGCCGTCATGGCGATTTGGGCACTCCAACATAAAGGGGGCCTCCCCACCCCTGGCGTCATTTTTGGATTGCCGGTGGAAGAGACACTATGCTGAACGCCAGAGACACCGTTGTTGCAGAGAAGAGAAGATGCCTATACCTGGCAGCTGCTCTAGCCATTGTTGAAGAGCAGCAGAAAAGGCTGCAAGAGGCAGAAGATGAAGAAAAGGCAACCCCACCTCGAAGAGGAACACCAAGGAAAGAGTGGGTCAGGGAATGGTTGGCCAGAAGACAGGAGTTTGGACAGCATGACAGGCTACTGACTGAACTCCACAAGGAAGATCAAAGGGGCCACAAGAATTACCTCAGAATCACACCTGACCTGTTCCAAGAGATGGTTGAGAAGGTAACCCCTCGCCTCCAAAAACAGTCCACCTTCCTGAGGGAACCGCTTCAAGTTGGACTCAACCTGGCTGCCACCCTCTGCTTTCTAGCCACTGGAAATTCCTATCCAAGTCTGCAGTTCAGCTTCAGGGTTAAAGCAAGTACCATCTGCAAGTTCATACCCAAGGTGTGTCAAGCCATCATTGTGGTCTACAACGACGAAGTGCTCCGCGGCCCCAAAACTGAAGGCATGTGGAAGGAAGTTGCTGCCAAGTTCAGCTCCAGATGGAACTACCGCAACTGTCTGGGGGCTGTAGACGGCAAGCACATCGCCATGAAGAAGCCACCCAATGCTTGTTCTTACTACTATAACTAAAAGGGCTTCCACAACATTGTACTGATGGCAGTGGCAGACGCTGGCTACAAGTTCCTGTATGTGAATGTTGGGGCAGACAGTGGTGCGTCGGATGGAGGAACATGGAGTAACTGCTCCCTGCATGATGCTGTAGAAGACCACAGAGCTGGAGTGCCTCAACCAGAACCGTTCCCTAATGCTGATAAGCCAGTGCCCTATCACTTCGTAGGGGATGACGCCTTCGCACTTCGAACCTGGATGATGAAACCATTCTCCCATCGATTACAGGTCCAACGAGAACGCATATACAGCTGCAGGTTGTCTTGTGCCCGTTGTGTTGTGCAGAATGCCTCTGGAATCTTATCTCACAAGTTCCGTTGCTTCTTGACAACAATGCAGCAACACCCCGACAAAATCAACCTGATCACCATGTGCGCCTGTGTCCTACACAACCTCATCCACATTAGATACCCATACACATGATCTGATCCCTGGGGGATGGAGACTTGACCAGCACCTGCAGTGGCTGATGCCTCTAACCAGCCACCATTCAGCGAGGGAGGCGAAGGATCAGCGAGACTACCTGTCGCATTACTACATGTCCTCTGCTGGTGCCGTCCCTCGGCAAGAAAGAAAGGTAGCCCATGAGCTGCATCCATACTTGTATCACTATTGAAATAAAAACGTTTTCGTTTATTTTTCGTTTCTTTTTTTTTATTTGTGGCTAACTTTATTTTAATGAGAAAATGAAAAACAAGTGTTTTAAAATAAAGTCAAATTTATTAACAAAAGGTGATATGTGCCTATAGACCAGACGTGACGTTGATTGACAACAAGAAGAGGAAAGTATCACTCATTGATGTCGCAATAGCATGTGACACCAGAGTAGAAGGAAAAAGATTGAAAAGTATCTGAAGAGAGAGAGAGAGAGAGAGAGAGAGAGAGAGAGAGAGAGAGAGAGAGAGAGAGAGAAAATGACTTTGTTGACTATGTCAACAACTATGTCAACAATTGAAATATAAAATCTACACTGAGTTTCGCCCTACATGTGAAAATGGCCTCCATAGGCGCTCTACTAGCCTGGTGTAGTGTCAAGGAATAGTCAAAATCCAGACTTCGAATAAAAACGTAACCCTGAAAAACTCTACGGGTTATACTTATATTTAACTACAGCCTCTGGCATCTTTGAATAAAATCAAAATTGAATTTCCTAATTACCTATTTTAGACATGCCAGCCTTCGGTGCGTTGTTCAGCAGTTCAAGCATCAGTGAGAAAATCATCATTTTGAAAATAGACCTACATAGAATCACTGCATCTGAGGCAGCAATTAATTTTAATTTAACATGTTAAAAAGATGGTTTACTTTCATAAAAGAGATAAAGATAATGAAATGATATTAATGAAAATTAAAAAATGCAAATAAAAATAATAGAAACGAAGTATAAATGAAATAATAGTAATAAAAATAAACCTAAAATTGGTAGTTATAAATATAAAAATAATAAAAATACAAAAAAAATAAATAATGATAAAAATATTTAAATAAAAAATAAAAATAATTGCAAAATTATAAAAAATAAATGCAATTAGTAAAATATTGATAATGGCATTTCAAATTATAAATAATATATATGAAAATAAAATAAAAAAAAATAAGAATAAAACAGTAATATTATTAATAATGAAAATAAAAAAATAATAATCAAAATAAAATTGATGCCAGTTGTGATGGCTGTCTCAGTTGTTAGGGGCCTGGTTCGCTTGCCCTTGCCCTTGCCTGTGGTAGTAAATGCCTGGCTCTGGGACCTTGTAGACCGAACTTCATCATCCTCATCGTCGCTGCTCATCACTGTGGCTAACTTGGGGACGACAAACTGCTTACTGGGGACTGTCTTTCCCCGGACGATGTGCTGTGTAAAGAAACTCCAGGTCTTCATGATCTCGTCGTCACGGGCATTCCTCTCTGGTGGCCTGGCCAACTCTTCTCCTTCTTCAAAATCTTCCCCACCCTGGTGAGCATGTTCTCGTAGTACTTCTTGCATTGGGGACCAGTGGCGGGGGATCCAGCTGCTCTCTGACTCGGTTCCACAGGCTGTTCTTGGCCGCCACTTTGAGCCACTCCTTATGCTTCTTGTCATAAAGTTGGGGCTATTCCTTGATGAGGTCAGCCAACCTCCTCTCCCCCTCATCTGTCCAGCGGTAGTCAGGGATTTCCTTCTTGGATACCCGGACCCGCTTCTTCTGCTGCCGGGTAGCCTCTTCCTCACTGGGTGTCGAGTGGATCCTGCTGTGTCTCCAGGATGACATCGACACTTGATATAGATGACTGAAGGGACTCATCTCTCTCAGCAGTCTCTAGCTCTGGCTCTGCCCCAATAATTTTTGGCCTGTCGGCTTGTGGCCCTCTCTGCTTTGCTCTTCCTCGTATTTGTTTCGTCTTCGGCATGTTGTCTGTTCACTGGCAAGTTGTGGAATGGCGAGAAGTGGCTATCTATACCCCCAGCAGTGATGTGAGCAACACTGTTGCACAGTAGTCATGAACTACTCGCAAATTCGTCGTGAACACATCGTGAACTACCTCGTGTCATGCGCAAACTGTTCGTGAAGTGCGTGAACTAGTCATGAACTGCTCATGCCATCAAGGTGTGAAGTACACACGACTGTGTCAGGGGGAGTGCACGACCATGCTGCGACGAGCACCAGTGCGTGAACGTATCACAAACTAGTCATGAACAGTTCGTAAACAGTTCATGAGCAATGCGCAGCAGGTCGTGCATGTCGTGGCTGGTACGCACTGGTGCGCATCCTCCCGCATCGTGCCAAAATTTTGAACATTTCTAAACTTTCACTCAGACATGTGATGCCGTCATGATGGGTTTCCGAACACTTCATGCGAATTTATGACTAGTTTGCGCATTGGCATGACCGAGTTCGTGCCAATGCGTGCCACAAAATCGTGCAAGTGTCAGCCCTAATTTAGGCTTACTATAAATTCTGAAGCTTATTTTGTGGTAAGGGGTCTTCAGGGTTACACCTCTGTTGACTATCCCACGTAGTGTACAGCAATCCCTCCTGTATGCAAACACATAATGTAGACGGTGGTAAATAATTACTTTCCTCGATTTTCGTCGTCGTGTTGTTTTGGTAAAAGTGTATAAGAAAAGACTATGCTATCTCTCTCTCTCTCTCTCTCTCTCTCTCAAGTACAAATGGTACATTCCCAGACTAAGATTTAGGTTGGTTTTATTAGTGATTTGTATAATTGCTGATTCCAGTAAATTTCTTGAAACATAATCATTAGATCTAGCAATTACAGAGGTATCACCCCAATTAATACAATGAGATTTTTCACTCAAATGGATAAACAGTGCATTAGAAGTCTGGGCTGTTCTAACTGAATACATATGCTGCTTAATACGTACACATAAATTTTTACTTGACTGACCAACGTAAAACGATGGGCAATCCTTACAAGGAATTTTGTAAATGATGTTGTTATTTGTTACGGGACTATTCTTAATTAGCATATCTTTAATGGTATTGTTATAAGAGAAGACTACATTAACATTAAACGATTCAAATATTGATTTTATGGTTTCAAATCCACGAAAGTAAGGTAAGCTAAGTACATTTTTAGGCATTTCTTTTTCATTAA
>NC_061100.1:59890470-59892970 GCF_015104395.2 Macrobrachium nipponense
ATTTCCATGACAATGTACCACAAGGGAACAGATGAAGAGTGGTTAATCTTAAAATCCTTATAGTTTCTATTATTTTTATAAAATTTCCCATGATTCCTAATACTAGATAGTTCTGAGTTGGACAGTTTACACCCTGTACAGAAACTAATACCCATATGTGCACCACATCTCACCTTAAGCAAGCGTCACGTGTTTCCAACTGCCTATTGCATCGGCAGCAAGTATGAATATAGACAACGCTGGATTGCATTAAGGGAGGTAATCTTTCTTTATGATGCAACATATTATCGATAGTACTAGGTTTCATTAAGACAAACTTAACATCATCAGTTGGAAAATGGTTAATTAATATTTTCCTTAAGTGAGGTAAGAAAAGAGGTGTCATGCATATAAGGAAATGGTATATAAAACTTGAATTTCTTGCCAAATGTATCGCTGCTGGAGGATGAAATGAAATATATGATCTTGAATCTTATTACATATATATATATATATATATATATATATATATATATATATATATATATATATATATATATATATAATAAGTATATATATAGTATATAGATTGTATATATATATATATATATATATATATATATATATATATATATATATATATATATATATATATATATATATATATATATATAATAATAATAAGATCATATATTTCATTTCATCCTCCAGCAGCGATACATTTGGCAAGAAATTCAAGTTTTATATACCATTTCCTTATATGCATGACACCTCTTTTTTTTACCTCACTTAAGGAGAATATTAATTAACCATTTTCCAACTGATGATGTTAAGTTTGTCTTAATGAACCCTAGGACTATCGATAATATGTTGCATCATAAAGAAAGATTACCTCCCTTAATGCAATCCAGCGTTGTCTATATTCATACTTGCTGCCGATGCAATAGGCAGTTTGGAAAACACGCGACGCTTGCTTAATGTGAGATGTGGTGCACATATGGGTATTAGTTTCTGTACAGGGTGTAAACTGTCCTAACTCAGAACTATCTAGTATTAGGAATCATGGGAAATTTTATAAAAAATAATAGAAACTATAAGGATTTTAAGATTAACCACTCTTCATCTGTTCCCTTGTAGTACATTGTCATGGAAATCGCTCTATAGCGAAGTAAAATAAATTTAAGGGAAAGAAAATGCATTTTCGTAAAGTTAAGTGTAACGTACGTACTATCTGCCGTTTGTCTCTTCCTCCTCTGCCGCCACTTTCGGAGATAGCCTCACTCGAAAGGTAAGCTTCCACATTTCGTATCTTGAGGTACTACTGTATATATATATATATATATATATAGTATATATATATATATATATATATATATATATATATATATATATATATATATATATATATATATATATATATATATATATCTATATATATATATATATGATATATATATAGTATATATATTATATATATATATATATATATATATATATATATATATATATATATATATATATATATATATATATATATATATATAAGTATATATATACACAGGTAATACTGTATATATATATATATATATATATATATATATATATATATAAGTATATATATATATATATATATATATATATATATATATATACAGTAGTACCTCGAGATACGAAATTAATCCATGCGCCCTTCGTATCATGAGGTTTTCGTATCTTGGACCACATTTTACATGTAAAATGGCTAATCCGTTCCAAGCCCTCCAAAAACACCCCAGTAAATTGCATAATAAAGCTAAATTGACCTATAAACAATGAAATACTACAACAATTTGGACCATTCAATACCTAACTTAATAACGAAATGCAAATTAACCTGTAAATAAAGTGTATTAGTGTACATGATATGCAAGATATTGTACGTAAAATGTGGGAAGCTTTACCCTTTTTCGATGTTGAGCTATCTCCGAAAGTGGCGGCAGAGGAGGAGGAGGACAAACAGCAGATACATACGTACGTACACTTAACTTTACGAAAACACATAAAAAAATGTAAGGAAAACATACATAAACTAAAATTTACGAAACACATTAACAAAACTGTAACACTTAACTTTACAAACAAAAAACTAAAATAAATTTTTTTGTTTTATTTAATTTTTAACTTTTTTTACGTTTTTTTTTTTTTTTTTTTTTTTTTTTTTTTTTTTACAGAATTTCAACTTCATCACCACTTTCAACTTTCTGTTTATCACTTGGTTCTTCCTTTTTGCTTTCAATTTTCTGTTTTTCATCACTTGGTTCTCCCTTTTTGCTTTCAACTTTCTGTTATTTATCACTTGGTTCTTCCTTTTTGCTTACTCCTGCTAATGTTAAAGGCCTCTTTAAAAAATAACGATCCAAGGAAGATTGCTTCTGCCTACTTTTCACAATGTTCCTGAAACAACTCAGGCAAACGCCATCGAACTGTGCAAGCATACTACCTGTGTGAGCCTTTTCGGGGTGTCTTTTTTCTATAAACGATT
>NC_061100.1:59897970-59905470 GCF_015104395.2 Macrobrachium nipponense
CTTGTGTACATTCGAATAAGTCAATAAGATGTCATTACCAATCAGCAGCCGATATCATCAGCTGACACCTACTATTGCTGTTTAATTAATAGCGCCTAAAATATAGTCTATACGTAAGGCTTTGTTGCTTGACCTATTGTGGTGAAATCATCTCTTTCAAAATAAGTTTTAAAATTTTAGAATTATTTCTAATATTGAAATGGTCGTGACTGGAGAGCCTACAATTAGTGCGATAAGCTGTTTTCCAAACCGGAGCTACTCTGGCCCTCAGTAACCACCTAGAGTTAAACTGAGGGCAATTTTACTTATATATAAACAACGTTGGGATATCAAAGATTAAACAATCGATCTTTGTAGTTAAAAAAATTGTTTATTCTTGGTGGATTTTTAAAAGTCGAAGTTTAGAATAAAAGCAACACAATGGTTGTTGACAATCTGTACAAGCCATTTTCTAAAAGTCATCCTATAAAAATGGAGATTTGCAACAAAAGAAGGAGGTTTGGTGATATAAATTTACTAAAACACACACACACACACACACACACACACACACATACTACTAGAGTGACTATGTAAATAAGATAATGACATTATTAAATGATAGTGATACTTAACGAAACTGTTGCCAGATCCTACACAGGCGGTGAACTCTCATTTCAGTAAACATATTAAATCCATTCTAAAGGTCTTGGACCATTTAATTAAACAATTTAAACCTCAATGTGCCTCCCTACCTTAAATATGCATGATTTAGACAAGACACACAGAATCAATAACCCTTTCAGACCAATCATTACTTCAGTAGGCTCAGTTATGCATAATTGATCTAAATGGCTTGTAAAAATTCTTACATCTTTGGTAGGAAACATTTCTAACACGAATTTTAAAAAATAATGTGGAGTTTATAAACAATTTGAATAGTTTAAATTTGAATTTTGATTTTAATATGGTTAGTTTTGGTGCGGTCTCTATTTACAAAAGTCCCTATAGATGATTTATTTGAATTCTATTCTTGGAGGATAAACTAGAACGTTATGTTATTCCATCAACTGTAGTAAACCTCATTAGTCTCATAAGGTTATGTATCAAAGATAGTAAATTATGTTTTAAAGGGGAATTGTTTGTACACAGGTTTGGCATGGCTATGGGGAATCCCTTATCTCTTTTCCTTACCAATATTTTCATAGAATTTTTTTGAGACAAGACTATTACCAAGAATTTTGCCCCAAAAGTTATATGGTTTAGGTATGTGGATGCTATTTTCTGTATTTGGCCAGTTCACGAGAATCTCTGGGAATTCCTTATTAATCTCAATAATTTAGTCCCTTCTCTAAAATTTACTGTACAGGAAGGAAGAAATTATAATATGAATTTTCTTTATGTAACTGCCCATAGAAATGATAGAAATTTCACCTTTTCAGCTTTCGAAAATCAACTAACATTGCCCCTTTTGTTCATTATTACTCCAATCACCATGAAAATGTTAAATTCTTTGTTTTTTATGGGATGCTCGTAAGTGCTTTACGTGTCAGTAGCCCGTAGTTTATTGACGCTGAATTTAAAACTATTTATGATATTGCTTTGAAACATCAATACCCAAGGACTTTTGTAGATGCGGCATGGAAAAGAGCTTGAAAAACATTTTATTCAACTAATAACAAACTTGAATTTAGTAAGCATAACATTCTAAAATTTTACCGAATGATGAAAAGTTTTTAGATATTTCTAGAATTCTAAAGCTTTTTAACATTAGTGTTGTTTTCAGTAATATTAATGTTAAGAGCTTAATAATAAAAAAAATTCTCCTAAAGATGTACCCTGTTGCATATCTAAAATTCTTCGTAAAAAGTGTGATAAAATATATTACCCACAAACCTGAAAATCCCTTTCACAACGAAACAGCACCAATATTCTGTGAGAACTAGACAAATATCGAATGCATTATTAACTGGAGTCAAGCAAGAGCTTCGACCCCATGTAATGACGCAGTTGAAAGGAATATCATTGAACCTTGTTTCATCAAGTCAGATAATGGAAGTTTTCTAAATTTAAGTCGCAGTTTATTTAAACTCGATGCCTTCATAATAAAAATAAAAAGGTGTAGATAAATATAAGCTGCAAAATTAACATATTCAGTTCTATGCGTGTTTTTGGACTTTGTATGGCTACTTTTTAGTTTTTCTCATGGTTAAATCTGTTTACGTTTTATGCCCGCGTGATATCTGACAATCCAGAATTATCTCTTTGATTTTTACCCTTTTGACAATTAACCATCTGGTATTCTTGTTTACCTGGTAATTTTCTTTCATCTTTCCAACTGTATTACATTCGTTCTTTTGACAATGTCTCTTGGTAAAGACGAAAGTTCTTGTATTTCTGCCTGTGGTGTTCGCTTATCTAATGAAGCCACGTGCATCTACTGTGATTTTTTAAGCACACTATATATATATATATATATATATATATATATATAATATATATATATATATATAATATATATATATATATATACAATGGAATAAAATCATATAATACCAGTCATCACCCTTCTCTCTCTCGTCTCTCTCTCTCTCTTCTCTCCTCTCTCTCTCTCTCTGTACAATTACGATTTTTAATACAGCATCTCATTACAGAATATATCGTTCGGATCCTGTTTCTCTTTTTATAGTCCATATATTAATTAGTTTGAGAATTTTTTTTTACAATATGAAAAGAAGAACCAATTGAAGCAAATAGAATTTAAGTTTTAAAAACATTGCTTGTTTTATACAGGCTTTATGCATTTTCTCCGAAACTCATTAAGTATTTCAATAACGTTTAGACATGAAGTCCTACCATCTTTCTGGGCATATCTATCGTCGTTAGATAATCATATATATATATATATATATATATATATATATATATATATATATATATATATATATATAATATATATTACATGATATATATATATATATATAGATATATATATATATATATATATATATATATATATATATATATATATATATATATATATATAATTATCTAACGACGATAGATATGCCCAGAAAGATGGTAGGACTTCATGTCTAAACGTTATTGAAATACTTAATGATGTTACGGAGAAAATGCATAAAGCCTGTATAAAACAAGCAATGTTTTAAAAACTTAAATTCTATTTGCTTCAATTGGTTTCTTCTTTTTCATATTGTAAAAAAAATTCTCAAACTAATTATATATGGACTATGAAAAGAGAAACAGGATCCGAACGATATATTCTGTAATGTGATGCTGTATTAAAAATCGTAATTGTACAGAGAGAGAGAGAGAGAGAGAGAGAGAGAGAGAAGGGTGATGACTGGTATTATATGATTTTATTCCATTGTTTTGGAAACATTAAATAAAAAAAAGCACGAAGAAAAGAAAGCCATTTCTGAAAATAGCCACCGAGAGAAGGAACCATTTGAGCAATAATAATAATTTACTGGGAAACAACTGATTTCCACCGGGATGAAAAAAAATAGCCCCCGACTAAAAAAGTAAATAAATGAATAGGAAAATAAAGAGATCGGGTTGGAAGATCAAGTGAGAGGGGCATACAATTACGGTTCCCCCCTCCATCCCATCTGGTTAACGATCCCCAACTCGGTAACTTCCAGCAGCTACTTCGTTTATTTCTTCACTCGGGACGGCCCGCCACCCCAGTTGTCCAATAACCTTATCGGATTGAATAGAAGGGCGAATACGTTATGCTCCAACGTCTACTCTTATACTCGATTTTCCCTTTCTTTTAAGCGTCTCGCGTGTGAATTTTCCCTCTCTCTCTCTTTCTCTCTGTAATGAAGGACTGGTTTTAGTTTGGTTGAGAATACTAACTAAAAATAAAACATTCCTTTTTACTTTTAACATCTTAGTGACGCAGAGCGACTTGTTTGCTGTTTTGATCGGACACGTGATATAAGTTGATCAAAAAGAAAGATCGAAAGTTTAATAAAGAATAAGCCTGTTCACGCGCAGGTGATGACGTCACTTAGCACGAGTATCCTAAATTATAGAAAACGGAGTGATTAATGGGAAACTTTTATTATCTGTTATTTTTTTCCACTTCTCAGTCACACTATTTGACTTTATTAATTTTGAGTATATCATTCGTATTTAAAGAAAAATTAGTAAAAAATAGTTTGATTAAAATATATACGTAATGTTTCTGTCTATTCTTGTTATAGCTTATTTAAAGTTAATAAAGTTGGATGAGGAGTGGCCAGCACTGTATTCTATCAGTAAATTGACGTGTAATATATAAATGATTGTGTAATATAATTATTATTATATTATGTTTAGACTGAAGTAATTACTTAGTAATTTATAAGATGTTACTGCAGTAAATAAGTAGAAATGAGAGAGAGAAATTAACAAAGCATCTTACACATTGTAATGTAATTTAACATTTAATTAGATAATTAACCTTTGAAATGTAAGCTTCTATCCTCATGGCTCTTTTTGTAGATTTTCCAACTTACCGAGGGGGGATTGGTGGGGGGCGGTCGAACGACCCCCTCCCCCCACAAATTTCTGGAAGCCTATAGTTTCTGCGACTATCCTTTTCATTGAACTTTACTTACAAAATAATAAATAGCTGTAGAATTTATCAGCCTGCTTAGTTCGAAATCTGAACAAGTCCAAAAACTGATATAGCGCTGGGGACACAACGCTGTCCTAGCTCCTTAATTGCTGGGAAGGTTAGCAGGAATAAGCTCTTCTCACTGTAGGGTTTTATTCTACAACCATTTGAGCCATTAACAAGCCATTCATGCTGAAAGGAACAATAATTCAATCAGCAACACAAACATTATTACAGTAATGTGATATAATATGAACAAATCAGGAAATTCTTTGAATAATAAACAAGAAAATTTGAACCTAGCCCAATGGCAGGCTATGCAATTCAAATTATAAATAACAAGAAAAAATAGAACCTAGCCCAATGGTAGGCTATGCAATTCAGAATTATAAATAAATTGCAAGGCTATACAAAATGGTTCACCATGAATATACATAAATAAATAGCCAGAACCTTACACTGTATCTCCTGCAACTCAGGAACCATTAGGTTTGACACACTACACCACGCCTATAACCTTCAACACAGGTTTCTTCAGTAACCTACAACAGAACACGATATTAAAATTAGCTACATGTTATTTGGCCATATTAACTAGTACAACTTACTACTGGCACAATATAGCACATAAGATAAAGGCAAATAAACAATGGTTGACCTACCGACAGTAGGTTATGCGCTTGTCTAGTACAACAAAGGAATAGGGTGGTGTGTTAGGTAGCTGCTTGGTGAATGTACACTGCACATGACCTAGCGGCAGTGGCTCCTTAATCGGAAATGCCACTGTGAATTAATTTCCTAATACTAGCATAAAGCAACATTTCACCAAAACAGCATGGCACAGCAACAAGATCCCATCTGAAGAGTCCGCCAAAATCTGATACACTGCTCATGCGCATAAGCGGGAAAACTCAAAACTTGAAATATTTGCCCAGCTAAACTATCTGATTCAATAAACAGGCCAACATCAAAAGAAACAAATGAATACAGACAATTCTTTACTCATTGAACAACCATATTGCTCATAAACCACCTCACACACTCAATGCAACACAGTAAACTAAGCAGAAACAAAAGGCCAGCCTTTTACAAACAAACGCCACTTTTGCTAAAAAAATAGTGTTCTGACGCAATATTTTACAATAACCATTGTCTTTTTTATTATGTTAAAGTATCTAACATAACAACAAATAAAGTAATATGCATATTTTTCTTAACATAATGAATTAATCAATAAAACTGAAGAAACATTCTTGAATTTCAGTGCAAACTTTCAGCATTATAAGTAAAATCCTGTTAACCAAAGTCACTACTTTGAATAACATCTAATTGGGAAGCAGGGCTAGACCGCATACCCAATTTTCCTTCTTAATATAACTAAAATAGCATTTTCAAGCATTTCATCTTGTATATACCAATGACATTTATAGAAGAAAAGGTCCAGTTTTGGGAAAAACGACCCCCCCCCCCAAAAAACTCTGGGCACGGGCCTGGGCTATATAAAACTTGTTTAGTTGATGCAGATATGGATGACTTAACACCGAGTACCTATGTGTAATTAGGTGGGCATTATTTTAAATAAGGGTAACAGTGAGACTTTGACATCTTTTATCATAAAATTAGCAGCAAACTATTATAATGTTCATAGTGAAGAATTCAGTCAGGTTTAAAGTTGAAGGCACAAAATGAAACCAGTCGAGTAGGACATTGGTTGAAGGAAGGTTGATTGATATAGAATTAGGAAGAGTTATACTCACTGCAGAAAAGCTTAAACACAAATGTATCCACGTGAATATCATTATACAGTTCAGTGATGAATAAATGGGTAGGGGCCAACCTACATATTCTATTTCTAATTTCAGGCCAATAGTTTTGCAATTTTCTTCCCTTTTGAATTCTGTTTTACCATTTTAGATTTTTTTTTATTTGTTTGTAAAACATATTTCAGCCAACATTTAATGAAGGGGAATAAATGGCTACAAATAGGCCCATTTATTTTTCAAATAACAAAATATTCAGGCTTAGCCTATAGTTTAAGTTAATATGATTAAAATACCGATTTAGTTTTACGATACATATTTGTTTGCACGATTATTTATGAAAAGAAGTTTGATATTTTCATTTGGTAGGCTCATTGTAGGCTATAACAAGAATAAACAGAAATATTACGTATATATTTTTATCATACCATTTTTTTCTTTTAAAACGAATGATATACTTAAAATTAAGAAAGTTAAATAGTGTGACTGAGAAGTGGACAAAATAACAGATGAAAATAAAAGTCTCCCATTACTCACTCCGTTTTCTATAATTTACGATACTCGGGCTAGTAGTTTATATTTCAAATGTCTTTTGTAATCATTCTTGTGAAAGTGCGGCTGCACACTTGCAAAAACAGGATTTATATTTTCTCCATTGCAAAATGTGGCTCACTTTTCCCTCAAAGCCTCATCTCGTGGGAAACTGTGAAAAACAGTTCCGTTATTGTTTTCGTAATTTAATGTGCAGCCAATAACAGCACAATTGCTAGTTATGTTTGATTGCCGCAGTCAGACTTGCGCACAAAACTACGGCTCGTGCTGACTGACTCTGCTGACTCGCTGAGTCGGCTCCATATAAAGGACCCAGCATTTGCGGGGCTAGATGACGTCACTGCGCGGCTAGTGCTATTTTTCTTAGCAAGTGAACAGACTTATCTTTTATTAGACTTTGGAAAGAACTACCTTAAAAAGACTAGTATATCTATTACGGCCCTTAACGGGGGGTTAACTGTCTAAGACAGAACAAGATAATGTCAAAAATAATGTCAAAAACATCGAAACCAGGTCATAACGAAGAAAGAACATTAGTGCAATCTGGACGTAGGGATAATATAATAATAATAATAATAATAA
>NC_061100.1:59910470-59930470 GCF_015104395.2 Macrobrachium nipponense
CTAAGCATTTCCTTGATTTTCAAGGCTAATTACTTCCCTGGTTCTAACTCACTTCAATTAAATTGAAGGAAAACAGCTCAATTACCACTCTATGTTTCTACCTAAAGAAAAGTAAATTTACTGGAGAAAAATAATTAAAGCACTTACAAGAATTCTAAATACAAAAATTTATGATCAAACTCAAAATTTATAAGTAAAATTCACATTCTCAGGGAAATTTACTGTTACTTGAAAACAACAAACTTTAATTAATTCTTGAATTAATTATTACGTAAAATTCAATCAAAATTAATTTATCACAATATCAAGAAAATTAACCAATTCAATTGAAATTCAAGTGTTAGTTAATAACTAAAATTTGGAAACTAATTTAAACACCAATAAAACTTGAAAAGAATTCTAAGTAAATCCAAAGTAATTCACAAGTGTTAAACTCAATTAAATATGCAATGATTAATTAATGAAAACAATTAAGTTAATCAAATTGTGAATGTAAATGAAAACACAGAAAAATTTGGAAAATACCAAAATTGCAAAAGACACTAAGAAAGCATTAATCACACAGAATATATGAAAAATACACTTCAATAAGAAAAATGGACAAATGCACAAAAATCACTTCAATAAGAAAAATGGATAAATGCACAAAAAAATACCACTTCAAAAGAAATAAACGCAGAACATGAAAATTTTCAATGTGTAAAAATGAAATAGTTTCACCAAACCACTGTAATAATGTTCTTAAGTTTCACCAAACCACTGTAAATCTTTTTTAAAAAATTCACCATATTCCAAAAAAGGCAGATTCCACAATAAGCACTAGGCAATATCAAATAAATCTAAGAAATACGAAATCTAAAATTTATGAGTGACCAATCACTAAGTATAAAATTTTTACGTTAATGTGAAATCAAAAATCTGTCGCACGAGAGAGAGAGAGAGAGAGAGAGAGAGAGAGAGAGAGAGAGAGAGAATGCTCTCCTAACGCAACAGTTTCAAATCTCAGTATGATCAGCTTGCTCTGTCTTCGTATGGAATCTGGTGTGTGTATCTCGCCCTAAAATGGTTGGGTGAATGATTTTGGGAACGTGAGACAGTTAATAGCGTAAAAATTCTCTTTCAAAACAATAAGTAGAGAGAAAGCAGGATTACAAGTCATAAATAACATTTATGATTACACGATTTTAGACAATATAAATCTTTTAAAGTAAAAGATATCCTTATAGAATCTTCTCCAATGAAATAAATTTTCGTCATTTCCTTGTGTGACGTCACAAACTTTCCACTTCAAAATTTAAGCTACTTACGAGTCAAAAAAATCGCTTTTGACAAATCGAGAGATATAAGAGTTAATTTACCAGTAACATATAGTTTTCAATACAAAATCATCTCTAACTACTTATATGAAATGAAAGGTATCAGACATATGAGAAACGTTTTAGGCTTACGAAAGATGATGCAATCCTTTATGTGATTTCTCGACAAAGACAAGTCTGAAACAAGCCACGAGTGTCCCATGGTTGTTAAAAATAAAAAAAAAATAAAAAAAACTGGAACCACGCGGCCCCAAGTGGTGACAGCTATTTTCCTGTTTCGAATAGAAAATGCCATTTTCTCTTTCTTCTCACATTCAGTGACATTCTACGCTATTCTTAACTTTTAAATTATGTTATGCGAAATCTGAACATACATTACTAGAACATACAAACTCTAAGAAAAATAAGAAATCTGAAAATATTGCAAACAATTTTACAACACTCCATACAGTTAAGGAGAGGATGGTATGCATTGCAAAAGTATCACTATATAAGAATATATATATATATATATATATATATATATATATATATATATATATATATATATATATATATATAAGTATATTTCATACGTTGACCATGTTTATAAATTGGTAGTCCGAAAGCGCCACTCACGAAAATTCCACTCACAAAGATTCCACCGAAAAAAAGATAGAAATTGTAGAAACTAATAAAGAATATGAAATGTATTATGTTGAACGTATATTTTATTCTTGAAATGTAAATGCTCAAAGTGTAAATGCTTTTCAATTGTTTAAAATTAATTTACAATAAACGGATTTAATATGATATAAAATTTGTTCATGGTTTCTAATGCAAATTATAAGCTTTACCTTTTAGAAATTCCATATTAACCGATTGCTGATCATTATCAACAAGATTTTTTTCCTTTAAGGGGGTAGTGCTATCACTGGACTGTATGCGGTGCACTGTAGGCGTTACTAAGGCTTTTTGCAGCGTGTCTTTGGCCCTTAGCTGCAATCACATTCGTTCCTTTTACTGTACCTCTTTTCATATTATCGTTCTTCATCTTACTGTCCACCCTCTCCTAACACTTGATTCAAATGCAGCTGCGAGGTCTTTCTCCTGCTACAGCTTTCAAACCTTTTGCTGTCAATTTCCATTTACTGTCAATTTCCATTTTCAGTCTTTGATTAGTAGAACGGTATATTTCACTTTTCTGAGAGGCCTCTAATTCCTCGTTTTAAATGATCTAATTTTTGTGTGCGTAAGAGCTTCCTCTTTTTGCAGTGCAGCACAAAGTGCCCACAAATTTGGATGCATAGTTATTAGAGAGGCTCTTGCAGCACTGTTAAAACCTTCAACATGATCGTTCGTCCTGGAATCATCATTTAAAACACGTTCTCTTTCTTTCCATATTTCCGGAGGGAAAAGAGGTTCTCCTATTTCTCTGAGTTCCCCTCTTCCGCACTGAACATCAATATCAGTTTTTTCAAAATATGAAATTAATTCTGTCGGTATATCATCGTCCTTGGAAGGAAGTTCAAGGGCACCAACAACAAGATATCTTGGGTGGGTAAAAATGCTAAAGCACTAAAGCATTTCACTTTTATTACTAAAGAAGAGTCAGTGTTGTACTGTATCTTTTACCTAGTTCACAAGTTTTATGCCAGCAGGACTGACCAATATAGACAAACATCCTGATATAGCAGCACTTTCAAACACAGCTGTAAAGGCATTGTGCAAAGCTAGATCAAAGTCCATAATACATTGTACCGGTTGACTGTTTCGACACAAACAACGAATAGTTGGAAAAATTCTTCGGTAGGTGGGCTCTTGTTTATTAGGCAACAAAGCAAATACATGCCATGCGGGAACAACTTTCTTTAACGACGAAATGGACCATGAATAGCTGGGTCCTGATATTTGGTGAAGCTTTAAACGTTTTGTCACAAGACATTATGTTACTCTCTGATAAATCGCCCAATCCCGATCCCGTTGCAAATATTAGAATATGGCGCCACTATCACATGTGCAAATAAAAGTCATCCACCAGGAAGATATTTGAATGAATTTAGAATTTCACAGCCTGTGCAACATGTCGGAAGTGCAGGAATCCCAAAAGCAGCCAGTCTCCAGTTCTAAATATTACGACTGCAGCTTTGATTTTGCTTCTTCCTCTAGTGGCTGTGTGGCACTCGCAATTAATTCCCTTGTCGATGTTCCACATCCTGCATAAACTGTATCACACATTGAACTCACAGCAACTCTTGCTTCAACTTCTGCTCGTGAAGCAGGATGAGTATGGTTACCAGAACTATAAATCAATATAGACCCATCGCAGTTGTAAGTCGAGTGAATACGGGCCTTGCAGCCTTTATAAAATAGTTCACATCACCAATAAGTTTTGTTTTTGCAAGTTTGTCTCGATGCTTCTCATATTCATAGTTTTCCTCATCACGCAATTTCCCTCTTCTGTTTTCGCTTGAAATAAATGTCAGCCTGTCAGGGCCATTGTTTAAGGCTCCAGTAAATGAAGAACATTTACTTTTACAGTTCTCGTGGCGGGATCTTAGGAAAGTTGAGTCTAAATCTAAACACCATTATGTAAAGATGTTCACATTGATCAAACAGCAGCAGAATTGTTTATAGTTAAATGATACAATTCTCGTGGTTAGAAACAATTAAATAAATTAGGAAAATTATGTCTTATTCTAAAGTAATTTTAAACTACAGCAGGAATGTTTACAGTTAAATGATGCAATTCTCGTGGCTTTGAATAATTAAACAAATAATAATGAACAAGATAACAAGATATGAGTGAGTGAAACGCTGTATTAAATACTATATTTAACATTATAATTTTGGGCAATGGAATATTCGTGGGTAGAATTTCACACGAGTGAAATTTTCGTGGGTGGAATTTACATGACACCTATAAATATTCATACTGTGAGGCTGATCGTAATAATAATAGACAAAAGTATTTGATTGAGCTTCAGGTTTCCTTTATAGCACTGCTAATACATTGACTGACTAGTATTAGAAAAACAGTAAGAAGTAATAAGAATAAGTTTGTGGTAGCACACACACACACACACACACACACACACACACACACACACACACACACACATAAAATATATATATATATATATATATATATATATATATATATATATATATATATATTATGTGTGTGTGTGTGTGTGTGTGTGTGTGTGTGTGTGTGTGTGTGTGTCATTTAATGAGGTCAAATGACACTCGTTTAAAAAAATGAAAGACAAAACACCTGATCAGTAACGTGGCCTAACTTTTCATGACGAATGCCATCTCTGAAGTTAGCTGAAAATCAAAGTTTCAAACTAGGATAATATAAACTCTCGCTGTTACAGAAGTATACTTTTTATTTCCCAAAATTAGCTAACATGAAAATGGAATAAATTGAGCTAAGAATGTCCCTAAAAATAAACGTTAAACTATCGTACTCCTCTCAAAATCATATTTAAGTGGCTATCCCCTTTTCTTCTCTCTGTCCATACATTCATAGTTTATCAAAGTCAAAAAATAGTCTACAGAAAACCCATTTTTCTATATGGTGACTTCGAATCCATCCGAAATAAAGAGACAATAATTATCTCACCATAAGCATTAAAGTTCGTCAATAAAAAATGTGTTCTGCCCCTCAGTAGCCTTTCTCTAGAACTGAAGTAATTGTCGCATCAAATGTTAACTTTTCCAAAGTTTTTCCCTTTACCTTTTTGATGGACCTCCAACACCCCTCCTACACCGAGAACACTTGTTGTCTACTTTGACAGTTGGCCGTCCAATTCACATACCCAAGATTATATGTCATTTTCTGCAACACGCGTAACGAACTCACACCCACCAATCGACGCACAGACACACTTACGCTACATACATGAAACTCGTGACCTTTTGAATGTGTCACTGACCTCCTGTTTGTTTTTCATCTCTGCATCTTCGAGGAATCCAGCGTTTTGCATCTGTCTCTAACCGGCAAGAGCAAAGGTTATCAACCCCACTATTTAATATTATATGTTGCCACTAGTGCCTTTAAGATATATATATATATATATATATATATATATATATATATATATATATATATATATATATATATATATATATATATATATATATATATATAATGTGTGTGTGTATGATTAAAATCACTCTGGAAGCAAATTATATGTATATATATATATATATATATATATATATATATATATATATATATATATATATATATATATATATATATATAACCTCGGTACAGTTTCAAAAGAAAAAACAAAAATATCTGTTAACCCTTCCCCAGAGAAGTCTGTTGGTTGCAATGACCTTATAGCAGTAAGACACTGGGTGGCACTATCACTCTCTTTCAACCCCTTTCTCTCCGTCAACTCCTCTCTCTCTCTCTCTCTCTCTCTCTCTCTCTCTCTCTACACCAATCCAACCTACCTCACATAATTACCTAAGGTAACTAAATCAGACTCGTGAACTGCAAAAATATATTTATTTAAGAATAAAAGGATTAACTAAATAAATCAAATTGTCAAAGAAACAATGTTTAACTGAATAAGTCAAAATTCAAAATCCAAAAATTTCACTACTGTTATCCAAATAACCCTGAGGATCGAACCAAACCTGTCCACCTCTTTCTCTACAATAACTAACATTTGTTTAGTCAGGAAATAGGCAACTAGAAAAGTCATAGTCTCCCCACACCATATCCACGGAACTATCAGTTAAGTTCCCATTAAATTCACCAGATAATTTCCCACCGCCAGAACCATCTGGGGAGAAACAAAAAAAAAAAAAAATCCCACATAAATAAATGGCAAACAAACCAAAATGGCATAAATCAAAAAGTCGTAAAATATATGGAAAAGTACATCTCTGAAATAAAGGTTTAAAATATAAAAAGACAAAGCCACACTCGGGCTTAAAAGTAAGCTTACCCATTTCAGCACTAATCACAACAAAATAATACATGGTCATTCTAAAACAATGCTGCTTCTAAGCGCCCAGTTATCTTACTCTCCCATTATATAGGGAAACAGTCTGCACGTACTTACGTACGAACTTTCTCATAAGACACTCCCCATAATATGACATCATTGATTCATCATAAGTTCATTACACTGAAAAAGATGCATGACGTCATAAGAGCTCATTACAACCCCCATAAAATCTACTCAAAACCAGATTCTTGCACAAACATAAAATGTGACCTGTTTTTCTTAGACAGCGACTTCCACCTGGCACCACCCAAGTGATTGCGTCAACTTTTTTGGAGCTAAGAACTCTATTGTTTCCATTGGAGTCAATATGATGACATCTATCGTTTCATAGAATGTCATTGTTCATCACATCAGCTTATCAATCATCGGTCAATTTGAATAAATTTAAAGCATATACACACACACACACACACACACACACATTTTTATATATATATATATATATATATATATAGTATATATATATATATATATATATATATATATATATATATAAAGCCGATGACCCAATGGGTCACTGACGAGATAGCAAGGAGTGTGATAGGGACTAATAAAAGAATGCAAGGAAAGCCTTGGCGTATTGTATCAGTGTCCTGGTTTGCATTCGCCAGTGGTAATCAAATCCATTGTTGTGTAAAACAGGTCACAGTGCTTTCGCTTGGGAACATGTTGACCTATAACCCACAGACGACTACGTGACTTCCTCTCATATATTCGTCTGTCTGTATGTTAGTATGCTGAGCTAAGCTTTGCTCTCCTATGATTTTGTAAATGCATTGTAACTCAGAACTCTACTTCCTCTCCTAGAATCAAGTTCTCTTAACCGCCTCCTTGCCTCTACTCAAGAGATGTAGTTTTGCAAATATATTGTTAAGTTAATCATCATGAGTTTGAAACATCTTCGCCTTTATACCCAAAGAAGATACTGACTTAAAAATTGTCGTCGCAATCGATGATACTCCGACGAGGAAGGGAAGTATACAAACAGATACTTGCGTATAACATCGCAGGTCTTAATAACCCACAGGGCGCCTTGTTATACAAAGGCCCAGCCCTACATTGGTGGCAGCTCAGACTATTCCACATCATCCGAAGACTAACGAATCTTATAAAATGTAACATATCAGAAGTCAACGAAGGCAAGAATATCTTCAAGCAACTTAGTGTCTCTTATGGCAACGTAAGAAATGTCTTTCATTGCGAATCATTCAAGACGTTGTATCATCATTTATTGAGCGTCTTCAACATTACATATCTTCAAGAAACAAACCGGACGTGTCTGCAGCATCGGATCTTCATGGACCAAGCAACGGGAAATGAATCATTCAACAAACAAACAATGCACAATCAGAAAGCGAGCTGAGAAATCGGGTCACCTGCGGAGCAGCGACGGGAAAGCCAAGGCCGTGACGTCATCAAAACACCAAGATCTTTCTCTTATATACTGAGCTAAGTACAATTCTTTATTCATTTGGTGTGTGACTTTGAGTGTTCTCCATACACAGATCGATCGTCCATTATTTCTGGGGTGAGTTGTACGTTATTCTTAATCTTCCTTTCTTGCAGGAATCTATCTTCAACTTCGGATTCTCGCCCTGCAGGCCTTTTTATCTTTGTTGCTAATTTTTTTTTTCCAGAAGTTCTCCAGAAATATCTTTACCATATTATCTTTTTTTAATCTTATCATTTTGGGTGATACTGTTATTATCTGTAACAAATTTTTTCTTATCTTATACTGCATATGCGTTTACGAAGTGGACGAGTGTATTCATATAGATATTTCGATAGGATCGCTATGAACCGTAGTGATAGGAAAAAACCAAAAGTCACGATGGCTACCTCTGCACCTAGTAACCCCGTACCCAACAACCGAGTAGTAACCTTAGTCAGTGCTAGGTCTGCAATTGCTCCCTTTCAAGGCCGGGTCAACGGGTTCTTGCCTCAAGGCGTCGAATCTTGGATCTCGTTAGTGGATGCTCATTTAAAAGCAAAATGCATCACTGACCCATCCTTACAATTACAGGAAGCTAAAAGTTTCATTGACTTTGCTAAAGGAGATGCAGGTTCGTACCTGAGAGGAGTCTCTTTCCAAGAGGCGGATACATGGGATGAATTTAAAATTAGATTACGGGCCATATATGGCGGTGAAGAAGCCTTGGATATAGTTTTAGCTTTGAGGAACATCATTAATCTGGTCTCTATGACTCAACTTAACATTGTAGAGAGGGCGGCACTAATTGCTGACCGGCTGAATGAATATCAGATAGTTTGCTTACTTCCACTTGGGTTACGGGAAGGAACAAGGCTGTGAAAGATTTTATCAGGCTCACATATTTAACCTGCTTGACAGTTATGTTGCTGGAAGCCTTGGTACGCTGTTTTGACAAGAAGCTATCGCCCGACAGTACGGAGCTAGACATATATAAACAAATTAAGAAACATATCTAAGTGCACAGATCTGGACCCCTTGCTTACTCAAGTTTTTGCAAAGAATGAAAGTAAACCACAGCAAGTAAATATAGTCAATAATAACACAGCAGGAGTAACTTGTTTTAATTGTAAGCGTGCAGGGCATGTGATTGGAGACTGCCGAACGCGTTATTGTTCAATTCATAACAGCTCCAGTCATTCTTACGCTCGTTGCTTCTCATGTAACCAACAGCAAAATAATGCTAAAAACAGACAAAATGTTGCCAATGATATTAAGAAGAAGAATCCTCATTACTATAAAAAGAAACAGGTAAACAGTAACTCTGCTCAAAGTCAGAAACAAACAAATCGTGCTTCAGAAAATTCTATTCTCGGGCTGTCTAACCAAAACACACAGAGTCAGTCAAATTTTCCGAGTGTGCAAAACAAACCAAATACCACATAATTAACTCCAGCGGGGGAGAGAGTGATGTTGGGTCATTCGTATCAACATCTTTTGAATCAAGTAACAAATTTAATGACCTGCAAGACCTATGCTAGACCCAGAATTTTCCTATGAACCACACAACCGAATCCAAAAAATCAGTGCAGGTTCCCGTAGACTTTCACCGTATACATCCTATTATCAGTAAAGATGAATTACGTCCTACCTTGCATGCCATAAATTTAGAACACCGACCCTCCACACTGTTTTTTTTATTTCAGTAGTCCATGTAATATCATGGATTTGCGGACTCATCACATGCTGTTTTCGAACTTCCCTATTGAGAAGTCCGGAGTACGACTTTCGGGTATTGGTAATTGTTATGAACCGTCAATGGTTCATCACGTTCTTTCAATGAAAATTAAGATATGGGAGTGAAATGGCCGGAGGAACAGACATACCACAGAGGAGGGTGTGAAAAAAATGAGTACAGATTCTAGGTGACGAAACTACATTAAATGATCATTAACATTTAAAGTCAAATAAATGAATCATTAGATAATTCATATTCATAGACAGAACAACAAACATTCATAAAAAAAAGTAAATGCTTAACAGCAGCAGTGAAAAATCAATGAACATCCAATTCAAAATATACATTTAAATAGCAAATCAATTTCTGAGCCATACCCTTGCTCTACACTAAATAAACAATCATCATGCACAATAACATGTTCAATTGATTAAATCAGTAAACCTCAAAAATAGGCAGCATAATGATAACAGTGATAAATGGCCAAAGCAGCATAAAGAATTATCAAATTCACACAGCACCAATAATAAGACATTTAATTACATACACAGTATAAATAACATTAACAGCAATACCTCAAAGGTAATACCAGAACTTCAGGCAGCGCCACACACAAAAATAACAATCTCTACAGAGACGTCAAGACAGTCACTACTGTCAAAGAGGATGTAGTACATCACCAGACAATCACCGTCAAGTCACCACAACAGCCCATGACTGCTGACAGGAATATACCCAAAAATACACATGACTGCGACAAAGTCGAAAAGACAACTGGTTGGCCGTTTCACTGGATACACTGCTCCACAGATGACTACATCCTGCAGCTGCTGAAGACAACATCAGGTCACCAATACCTGCTGTTAAAGTCCAGTAACCACGCTGCAACTGCTTCAACTGCCAAGTACAACAGGTGACCAATACCTACTGCTCAAATCAAGTAGCCATACTGGTATTCAGCTACTGCCTTCTTGGCTGAGTGTTGCCAAGAACCTGTCTGCCTGCCACCCAGAACCTGACTGACTCACTCACTCACACTATGACAAAAGTAAACTCGTCATGTAGACAAAAATACTGAAAAGCAGGAGAAACAGGGAAACTACCCAACCAGGATCGTTCAAACAAAACGACCGATCATGACAGTAATAATGAATTAAGTGTAGTAGGCGTAACTCACATTCAGTATAAGGTGGGTAAGCGCACGCTTACCGATACCTTTATAGTTGTACAAAACGTTGATATGCACACAGCTATAATTATAGGATACCCGTCTATGGTCATTCATAACATCATCTTAGCCCCTGCCAAACACGGCGTGTATATCAAAGGAAAATTCTATAAATCTTCTAACACCTTAAAATCAGTTTTGGACAAAAAAGAGACAGACAATCAAATAGTAACATACACTGAGGAACCAATCACTTGCCTCATGAATCATGACATTGTTCAAGCGACCCAACAGAATTCTCGCACACCCGTAATAGCAGATTGCACGCAAACTCTCGAGCCAAACGTACCTTCGAAAATATATTAGTTCGTGTAAAGAAGACTTTGCCGGGATCTGAAATGTTAATCCTTTCTGACACTGAAAATTGACGGATTGTCCGTAACACAAGCACTATACACTGTTGATTCACAGCAACAAGTTAACATTGAAGTCTGTAACCATTTGAATACCAATCTAGTGATCCACAAAAATCAACACATCGTGGATATGGATGTTTATAAGTATTGCTTTCTTAGTGTTGCTGAAATTAATCACGCTCAACCTGTTGTGAACGAATCCCTCTTACAATCTATCAAAAGTAAAATCAATAAAGACATTCAAGAAGAGGAGATTTAGCAGAAATTTTTTTATCTTTTAACTAAATATCATGATGTTTTCTCCACTACTGAGGGATCTCTGGGAAAAACGGATGTCATTGAACACCAAATACGGCTAAAAGACAAGCATAAAGTTATTTATGTACCTTCGTACCGACTCCTTATGAAATTCCAGAATGAGATCAATGATGACGTAGGTAAAATGTTAGAAGAAGGAGGCATTAGGAAAGCGAACAGCCTTTATAATTTCCCCTTAATCGCCGTACTGAAAAAAGATCGGACTTGGCGTATTTGCGTAGATTTCCGTCGCTTAAATGAGGAAACGATTCACGATAGATTCCCAGTGCCATGTACTGACGATATTTTATCTTTGTTAGGATAGAACAAATATTACACCAGTTTGGACTTACTTAAAGGCTTCCACCAGATACCTTTAGAAAAAGAGAGTATCCCATATAACGCCTTCAGCACAGCCAGGGGACATTGTGAATTTTTATGTATGCCTTTTGGTTTACGTTGCGCCCCAATTACATTCATCAGAATGATTAATATAGTGTTCGGAGACTTGTTAGGGGATACCCTACATGCCTATATGGACGACCTTGTAATCTTTTCTAATACCTTAGAAGAACATTTACGTAAACTCGAGCTAGTGCTACAGAGACTAAGGTTTTGCGGTGTCTAGTCAAGGTCTTAAGTTAGTCCACGATAAGGTGTTGGCTATCCGTAACTTTCCGATACCTACTAACGTCAAGGGGATACAACAATTTTTAGGCTGTAGTGGATACTACCGGTGTTTTATACGCTATTATTCAATTATAGCCACTCCTCTAACCGATCTTACGAAGAAGGGCGTAGATTTTATATGGTCTGAAAAGCATCAACAGGCGTTCGATACCTTGAAAGAGGAATTATGTAGTTCACCTATCGTAAAATTCCCTGACTTCAGTAAGGAATTCTTTATCACAACTGACGCCTCAGGCCATGGGGTAGGAGGGTTACTGCTTCAGCAATATGACAAACAGTTCTTCCCTATAGCTTTTTATTCACGTAAACTGAGACCTTCTGAAAGTAAATATGCAGTAATAGACAAAGAAGGGCTAGCTACTGTTAACTCACTAGTACATTTTAAGTTTATAATATACAGCTATCCTGTCAAGGTTCTTACTGACCATAAGCCCCTCACCGACTTCTTCAAAGGCTTTAGTCACAGTTCCAAAAGAACTCGGTGGCATATGATCATTCAGGACTTTGGCTCAAGGATAGGATATCTACCTGGGAAAGCAAATATCATTGCACTATCATGTAACCCCGCGCCATCTTGTATGGAACCATTAGCTGAACTAGTAGATATATCAACATCCGTGCCTATTGTTAAAACTGTATCTGAACAGGAAGACCCGGGATGGAGCACTGAACTAGTACAGACTGAACAAAGAAAAGATCGGCAGTTAATGAAAATAATAAATGCTTTGAATGAGAATCTTAAAGAAAAGGAATATGTGAAGTATACACAGCAGAATTATATAATCAAGGATAACAGTCCGTGTAGGTCCGGGACAAGGAAAACCCGAAGCACCCGGCAGGTGACTAACGACCAGGTAGTGGTACCAATCTCGCTTATACCGATCATCTTAAACTGGTTGCATTCCAATCCATTGCATGGTCATCCAGGGTTCTCTATCATGTCACAGAAAGCCAAATCACTATTTTATTGGCTTACGATGCTTACAGATATAAAAAAACACATAGCTAATTGTCACATTTGTCATGAAAACAAAGGGCACACTAAGACCGGTCAGCTTGGGGACCTATCCCATGCCCAACCAACCCTTTGAAAGAATACACTTAGATTTATTAACAGGGTTTTACGAGTCTGGCCGAGGAAATAAGCACCTCTTAGTGTTAATAGATGCCTTGACTCGATATACAGAATTGATAGCACTAAAAACTAAAACCGCAATTGAATGCGCTAGGAAATTTTACGAGTGCTACATTTATAAATATGGAATTCCACACATGATAATCTCTGACTCGGGTGGAGAATTCAATAATCATTTCCTTAACTCGTGTGAATTCCTTTGCATTAAGAAAATCAATACCATGATTTATCACCCAGAGCCGAATGGATTAGTTGAGAGGGTAAATAGGAAGGTGTTAAATGTCCTGCGAGTTACACTTGGGGGAATGGATCCCAACTGGGATATTGCCATACCCGCGATTATAAGTACTCTTAACCATTCATATCATGTATCTATCAAAATGTCGCCACACGAGGCATTGTACGGTACCCCAGCTAGGACACCTTTCCATGTATTTACGCCTACAACCAATTTATCAAAACCCCTACGGGATGTTATGGAAGAAAGTATAAGCCGATATAATATACTTCGTAAGAATTTAGAAGAATCACAAATCATAATGAAAAGAAATCATATAATCGCTAAGCCAACTAAATCATATGCAGTAGGCGATCAAATATATGTACAAGTATATGTACACAGGGGTTTGAACTACAAGCTAACACTTAAGTTTGAAGGCCCGTTTAGCATTTTAGAAATATTAACGGCCAACAGACTAAAAGTTCAAAACATATCCCAACCTACTGACGTGAGAACAATACTGTTGGCTCATGTTCGCAATTAAGGGAAAGAGGGTAGAAGGAAAGAAAAGAAAAAAAGAGAAGAATTTATGTATGGCTATATATATGGAACATACCTAATAAAAAGTATATATGAAGCATGCATGATAAAAGTATGTATATATAACATTTGTATGAAAATATTTTATCTGTTTTGTATAGAAGCAGTTAATTCAAACACGAGTAATTACATATAAATCACTAATTGCAGGTTTCCAACATGAAGCTTATATTGTTCGGATTGGTACTGTTTGTTCAGACATTCTTGTCGTGTGGGAAGAGTACTAAGAAAAAAATATTCATTTTACACATAGCTCTATCATTGAAAGAACAGAGGACATTTTCATTACCCCAAGCAATATAGTTCTAGAAGTTGATTTGCGAGCAATTTTCCTGCCACAAGATGATGTCATTAACCTAAAAAGCAATTTGTCATGGTTTGCCGAATCATTGAATCATTTTCCTTTTAATCGAGAGATTTCGCTAGCTCAGACTTTAAGTGTCATTCGACTTGCAAAACAAAACTGCTGAAGCAGAATGCTTGGCTCGTGATCTACTTATGTGGACCATGAGACCCAGTAGCATAGAAAGATGTAACCCGTTCATATTAGCGGAGCTCAACGTCTTCGGGTCTGTTGCAAATTTAGGTTTGGGAATTTCAAATTTTCTTAAGATTAACGATCAGAATAAGCTAATTGAATTTTTGCAACATGAAAATGAATTAGTTTTTTCCTAACTTCGTAAACAATTATCATCAATCAATCAACTTATGACATTGGTGAACGAACATTCCAGTAATATCAATCAGATGATGGATGTGCAATGCCTGCTGGCAACATTAGCATATTACAGTTATAAGGTAGACCATATCCGTACAAAAAATTTCCCATTCTATTGAAAAATCAAAAGACTATGTGGAAGCTATTATGCTAGCTACAAAGGGTGTTCTTTCACCGCATCTCTTGCCTATCAAAGATTTAACATTAACTTTAAGGAACGGACGAGAGAAACTTGGTTATATTCCTTTGTTAGATGCACATAAGATAGAATTTTATTATAGCTTAATGTCAGTAAGTGTTGAGAATTACAGGATCATGATTAACATTCCTTTTAATTCTTCTGATGCCTGGCAATCTTACAAAATTGCACCGTTTCCTACTTTCATGACAAATAGCTCATTACCAGTAATATCTAATCTGATGGGATACGTATTGATTACCCCTAATAAAGAAACATTTATGGTTATCAGAGACCTGGATAGGTTCACTCACTGTTACGACGTCGATCTCGTTGTATTTGTAATTAGAATCGATATGAAACCCCCTCCACCATGCTTGCCGATTCAAGTTTGACCCACGCAGCCTTGTTATGAATATTTATCACATCACCGTGATTCATATAAATCATTCGAGCTACAAATGTCCTTTAATATCTAATTCGCTCTACCTCGTAATTGATATATTTTCATATATGTACCGAGGGGGAATTTTTAGTTAGGTCAAACGCTCGAATCGGCTAGCATGGTGGAGGGGGTTTCATATCGATTCTAATTACAAATACAACTAGATCGACGTTGATTTGTAATGGACAGAATCGATATAAACCTTTAGCCTCTCTGATAGCCGTTTCGGTAGCGTCACTGTCCGATCCTGATTTCGTTCCCCGTCCAACTGGACGGTGGTTCGATCCCATGGGGGTACGAAATTATTATCAACTAAAAATTCCCCCTCGCTACATATATGAAAATATATCAATTCCGAGGTAGAGCGAATTAGATATTAAAGGACATTTGTAGCTCGAATGATTTATATGAATCACGGTGATGTGATAAATATTCATATATATATATATATATATATATATATATATATATATATATATATATATATATATGCAGAAGCCAGGTACTATGTCGTACCTCTACGTAAATGGTGATACAATCCACAATGAAGTAAAATGCTCTTGTAGTTTAAAATATATATCTCTAGTACAGGATTAAAGCTTTCGACCACAGTTGATGGTCGAAAGCTTTAATCCTGTACTAGAGATATATATTTTAAACTACAAGAGGATTTTTCTTCATTGTGGATTGTATCCCCATAATAATATATATGATATATATATATATATATATAAAATATATAATATAATATAATATATAACATATATATATATATATATAGTATATATATATATATATATATATCTATATATATATATATATATATATATATATATATACATATATATATAGATATATATATATATATATATATATATATATATATATATATATATATATATATATATATATATATATATATATATATATATATAAGTCATATCACATTACCGTGATTCATACACATACATCGAGCTACAATGTCCTTTAATATCTAATTCGGTCTACCTTGGAATTAATATATTCATATATGCTTAACCGAAGGGGGGTTTTTTTCTCAATAATAGATTTCCCTGGTCCTGGGCGCGAACCCAGGAAGACTTCCAAATCCAGGAACGTCAGTGAAGCTTTTACCTAACCCACCACCGCGAGAGGCCCAAATAAGTTTATGTCGTCTCTCACCCTTAAATACCTTTCGCGTCAGGTAATTCGTTGGTTTGGAGACAACATCAACCCGCCTCGGCTCCGGTAGCGTTGTAGTGCTTTTTGACAACATGTAGCATTTACATAAGTCATATCACATTACCGTGGTAGAGCGAATTAGATATTAAAGGACATTGCAGCTAGATGTATGTATATGAATCACGGTAATGTGATATGACTTATGTAAATGCTACGTGTTGTCAAAAAGCACTACAACGCTACCGGAGCCGAGGCAGGTTGATGTTGTCTCCAAACCAACGAATTACCTAAGCGCGAAAGGTATTTGAGGGTGGGAGACGTCATAAACTTATTTGGGCCTCTCACGGTGGTGGGGTAGGTAAAAGCTTCACTGACGTTCCTGGATTTGAATGTCTTCCTGGGTTCGCGCCCAGGACCAGGCAAATCTATTATCGAGAAAAAAATTCCCCTTCGGTTAAGCATATATGAAAATACATTAATTCCGAGGTAGAGCAAATTAGATATTAAAGGACATTGTAGCTCGATGTATATATATATATATATATATACTGACTTCAATCATTATATGCATATATATGCTAATCAGGTAGCACCTATTCTTATTCAGTTACCTTTTATCTTATTACATTTTTGGTACCATTTATTTCTTAACAATATATGATTTCTAGAATGTAATTCTTGTGTCATGCCATCATCAGATGTACGGTAGTACTTTCTGTTGAATATGTATCCTCATAACTAACAGTATATAACTATCATTATGTATGACATGTTATCTTTAATATTTGTATGATATCATGTGCATTTATCTTGTACGTGGATCTGTATCTTCCATGTATTATTCTTTTTTACTTATGAGTATTTCTATATATCTGATTTTCTTTTACATATAATCAGTTGAATATCATTCCTTAACCACTTGCTGGTAACTATGGGTTAACTATATATTCACATTATTGTCTGTATCATACTCCTATGGGTCAAAGGCAAGTCAAACTTTATGTCTTGAATAATGTTCAGTGTTTGGTTTTGTAGCCGACCGAGCAATTAATGTAAGTGTTACATTTAAAATATATATTCCATATATAAAAAAGCCGATGACCCAAGGGGTCACTGACGAGATAGCAAGGAGTGTGATAGGGACTAATAAAAGAATGCAAGCTAAGCCTTGGCGTGTTGTATCAGCATCCTGGTTTGCATTTGCCTGTGGTAATCAAATCCACTGTTGTGTAAAACCGGTCACAGTGCTTTCACTTGGGAACATGTTGACCTATAACCCACAGACGACTATGTGACTTCCTCTCATATGTTCGTCTGTCTGTATGTTAGTATGCTGAGCTAAGCTTTGCTCTCCTATGATTTTGTAAATGCATTGTAACTCAGAACTTTACTTCCTCTCCTAGAATCAAGTTCTCTTAATCGCCTTCTTGCCTCTACTCAAGAGATATAGTTTCGCAAATATATTGTTAAGTTAATCAGTTTGAAACATCTTCGCCTTTATACCCAAAGAAGATACTGACTTAGAAATTATCGTCGCAATCGATGATACTCCGAGGAGGATGGGAAGTATACAAACAGATACTTGCGTATAACATCACAGGTCTTAATAACCCACAGGGCGCCTTGTTATACAAAGGCCCAGCCTTACATATATATGTATATATATATATATATATATATATATATATATTATATATATATATATATACATTCACATATATATACATATATATATGTCTCATCATCATCATCATCATCATCATCAGCCAATGCAAGTCCACTGCTGGACAAAGGCCTCTGACATGTGCCTTCCACTCCCTTCTGGTTATGGTCTTTCTCACACACACACACACACACCACACACACACACACACACACATATATATATATATATATATATATATATATATATATATATATATGTATTCATGTTTGTGTATATAATGTGTGTGTTTGTGATTAAAAGCCCCCTCTGAACACTCTTTAGAAAATTACATTTCAGCCAACTGACACTGCCATAGTTTTTTTAATGGACGAATGAACCAATTAATTGCCAATTTTCATTTGTATAACTCACGAAAGCGTCATCAAAATATAAGTAAAAATACGATTTTTTCTTCGATTAGCCTCCAATATACGTATTTTATTACTGACATCAGAGAGTATGGATTTATTCAGAATCAGTCACTCGTATACACTCAGTAGATGTAGCTGGAATCACAAGCACAGTTACATGAAAGATAACTGATGTGATAATTTGCGACTACATAGATTACAGGATATATAGACACCTGGGAAGACTTAAGAAATCATGATTTATTTAGGAAAGGTGGAACAGTTTCACAAATTCATAAAGAAGTTGCAGAATCCAAAAGAGTTCATCTAATATATATGGATGATAACCAGAGATACGATTGATGAATAAAGATAACAGCTGCCTATAAATTGCGAGAGAGAGAGAGAGAGAGAGAGAGAGAGAGAGAGAGAGAGAGAGAAAAGTTTTAACCTTTGATTTCCTAATTATTTCATCACTTCAAAGTTACATATCATGGCGTTTGAATTATTCCCGAAGGGTGCCAGACAGGGCTAGTTGAACTATCGTCCGTAGTTGCCCGAAATCTTTGCCAATATGAGAGCGATGGTACAGAGAAAGCTAATCTTCACAGACAGGGCTTTTAGGCGGAAGTCTGAACCCGTAACTGTTAGATCACTCTCTCACTTAAGCCTGTCAAGACGGTTCTTTGGAATCATGAAGAGACCATCCAGCTATACCGGCGTCATTCCCCCCACCTTTCTCACATTTCTGGAAGACGTCTTTCAACTTTCTCGTATTTCACGGCTATATATTTCGTCTCTCCTAGTTTCTTCTGACATATCTTCCTAAAGCGTCGTAAGATGAGTAGACATTAACAAGAACTGGAGAGAGAGAGAGAGAGAGAGAGAGAGAGAGAGAGAGAGAGAGAGAGAGAGAGAGAGAGAGAGAGAGAGAGAAAGGTTACGAATCCGAACACCATACCTGACTACGTGATTTACCATTACCGTATTATCATGCCATGTACACCAACGAAAAGTCAACATTTAGGCTAATTAAACATACAACCACAGACACACAAATATGTATCTGCGTATGTGTATAACTTTTATTCTTGCTTGCGTTAATGACGCGAATGATGCATGATGCCAACGATATTAGGGTAAATGTAGCAAATCCCAAAACATAAAGACACTCAGATTCAGCAGACCCATAATATGAAATTCACGAAAACAAACAAATTACTTTCAAACAAAGAAAATCTCGTTCGAAGAGGCAAACTCGAGTTCAAGAGACACACCGACTCCCTAAACAACAAGATACCCGCACTCTTCTCGGCCAAGTTTTTCTGTCGACTTTTATTCAACTTCGGGGCTTCTTCTGGCATCCAAAAGTCTAGTGCCTCCTTTCCCAAATGTTGCTCG
>NC_061100.1:59935470-59945470 GCF_015104395.2 Macrobrachium nipponense
CTGTAATTTTACTATTCTTCTAATTTCCTTAGTGAATTATATTTCAAGTGGACATAGTATGTTTACCTTCAATCCTTTTGAAAGTATTTTGTGATAATTGTATCAAGGGTAGATACTTTTATTTTCTGTTCTCATGCATCAGGCCCCCTTGGTCAATTGCCATTTCCAAAGAATTCAAAGTAAAGGCAATTTCTTTATATTTCATAAAATATAATCTTTTACCTCACCCTACCCTGTGACAGTGGCGACCTTGCTAGGATCTTAGAACTCTGGTGCAAACAGCAAGATTAATTTGAAATTGAAAATGTAACATTTGATCACTCAGTTGATTAGCACAGCAGTTTAGACTGGCTAAATCTAAGTTCCTACTTTATACACATAGGTTTTATGGCAGAACCTATATTGGCATCTGCTTACTATAGCCCACAATGGCAAGTAAGATTAATTTGTATGTTAAATGTTAATCAAGTGTTATTAAGAGTATTTCATGATCATTCAAGTGCAATGACAAGTGTTTAAGCACCCACATATCACGAGAGATCAAGAGTTAGTACAGTAGAATTGAGATCGAGCTGCCATTTGCTGCTAACTCTATAACTTTACCAAGTGCAATTATTTAGAAATTTATGAGACTGTATGTCTCAGTTGTGTTAATGAATATATAAGTAGTGCAGTGATATAGAGAGAATATCCACTTAATGGGAATGTGCGTATTTCCCTGTTAAAATTTACGATAGCTTTACACTGAAGAACCCCATTTCTGGCAACCCCTTACATGGCAGCTCGTCTCATCTGCTCCTACACACCCCTACTCGCTCTAATGCAGTAGTAGAGTCATGAATTTTAAGTAACTTATTTTACCTGAATGTGTCTTTGAATTCTATTGTTGGAAATTGATATTGTACATATGATATTGTTACTTTCACAATAAACATAAGTACGAATATCACTTCCTAATTTTTATGGCAACAAGAGCTTGAGTTAGCGTATTAATATTTTGAATTCTTGCCTCTGATGCATTCCCAAGTGTCAGGTCTAGTGTTCATTCACCCTGCTGTTTACACAGCCTTCATTTGTCTGCTCACTTTGACAGATATTAACCTTGACCATTCATTTAAGCTATAGTAGTTCTATATTTTACATATTCTGGAAACTTCAGTTAAGATATTTTAGAATTAGCGAGTCTAGATTACTATTCCTTTTATGTTAACAGCCTATTTACTTTTATTTTAAGTTGAGCTTATACTGACTGTACACTTACAAACAATTGTTTTACTATAATCCTTCTGTGGTTGATGGAAGCAAAAGTCTTTTTTACTAAAAACACCTATGTAGAAGCCTTGTTCATTCCTGGACACTACAACATCTGGGTTAGGTATGAACTTTTATAGATCTTGATTTTATCATTTTAAACTCATACTCTCTCAACTCTCCCCCACAGAGCCTTCACCCTTACCACTAATTGGTTTACCTTTAATGAGGAAATTAACTTTCTTTTCTAATGTCTTAAAAAGAACTGCTTACCAGACAGACTTTTGTTTAGAATACTTAAGGAAATACTAGATGCCTGATTCATAGAGGTGCCAATGGTTTTGACTGCACCAAGATTAAAAATGTTTGCAAGATTCCTGTTTTTTCATTATGACATTTTCAGAAAAACGTTCCTGAGAATTATTCAAAAAGAATTCCCAGCACTGAATCTTAAAATCGTTCCAAGAAATCCATTAACAAATGGATCTCTGTTCAAAATGAAAAACTACCTAAGTCCTCTACTTAAATCTAATACTGTATATAAAAATACATGCCTGAGATGTGATCAAAGGACTTATGTGGATTGTAAAAGGAGGTTACTAAAAGTGAGAATAGATCCTCATATGGGCGTAAGGTTTAGAACGGACAGCAGATTAACATACACTGAACAATTAAATATAAGGCCTTTACCATTATATGTCAAGTACATACTAGAAACGACCTAACAATCTTGGAGTCCATTGTGATAAAAAAAAAAGATAGTTCCGTCTTTGAATACACAATCCTCCTCTGTCTAATTATTTATTGCCTAGGGTGCTTTTTTTATGAAATTCTTTCATTCACTGCCCGTTGTTTCCGAGGATAAGGTACAGAATGCCCTTACTGTTTTAGTTTTTTTTTTTTTTTTTGCATAATTTTTATGAATTATGCAGTGTGGTTATATCATTATTATAGCCTTGAGGATGCAACTATGAATCGTGAAACGTCGCAGAATAAATGTACATCAGTACAATGCATTTCCCTGTGGTTCCTCTGATGAAATGTACCAAGAGCTGCAGCTTGTCTTATATATATATATATAATATATATATATATATATATATATATATATATATATATGTGTGTGTGTGTATATATATATATATATATATATATATATATATATATATATATATATATATATATATATATATATCACCTATTTTTTACAGAGAGGCTAGAACTTGGAACTTTCTTTGGCCCCATGATGGTTTACCGAGGAGTTGCATTCGAATAAAAACCACAAAAAGCTAAAAAAAAAACCGAACACAAAAGCAGAATGGGTCATGAAAGATGACATGCTTTGGGCGATCAATACGGGGCCCGGTCACGTGCTGGACCCCGGAGGGAGTGTTTCAGAGTGTACGAAAGCCGAGGAAACATGCGATAACCGAGATCAAATATTGTCGAAATATGTCTTCGAAAACCGAAACGTACGAATATATATATATATATATTATATATATATATATATATATATATATATATATATATATATATATATATATATATCGAGCTACAATGTCCTTTAATATCAAATTCGCTCTACCTCGGAATTAATATATTTTCATATATGCTTAACCGAAGGGGAATTTTTTCTCGATAATAGATTTACCTGTACTTGGGCGAAAAAAATTCCCCTCGAACTCATATCGATTACTAATTACGAAAGCACCGAGTTCTGGATAGCGTCACTGACTGTCCTGATTTCGTCCCCGTCCACTTGGACGGTGGTTCGATCCCATGGGGGGACGAAATTATTATCAACTGAAAAATTCCCCTTCGGTACGTATATGAAAATATATCATTTGGGAGGTAGAGTGAATTTAGATATTAAAGGACATTTGTAGCTTGAATGATATATAAATGAATCACGGTTCGATGTGATAATTATTCATATATATATATATATATATATATATATATATATATATATATATATATATATATATATATATATACATAATATTGCTAGAATCGGCAATATGTTTATTCTTATCAGCAACGTTTCGGGTATGTTCTGTCCCCATCAGTCAGGGAGACGAAAAAAATATAGCAATGTTAGACAATCATGATATAAAATTTCCAGTCCATCTCAATTTTCATGTGTATAACTAATTAGATATACAAATATAATAGAATGTAAGATGAATGAAACATGACAATACCCATATATTTAACAGAAAATTAGTAAATAATCTTGTTCAACCAAAGCGAGTAGTTGCCACTGTTGTAGCAGATTGTCAGTCGTTAGAAATGTAAAGAAAAGAAAAAGGAAACTAGACATCATCGAAAATACAAGTAAAATTTAAAGTACATGCAATGTTATCTAATAATCAGCTGAATAGGCATATATTACCTTTAGACTTTGATTTAATTCTCCTCATGCAAAGAGATGCTGTAATGAGAAAGTCCAGTTTGTCTATTGTTTTATACAGGATTTTGAATTTTCGCGTGAGTGAAACTATGGTCTTGCCGGTGAGAGTGTTCTCTAATGGCTGAGTGTGATGGTTTTGTTTGTGGAAGCCCTGTTTGGATGCTTCTCATGTGCTCCGAAATTTTGTATTGCAACCAAGTGTTGCAACTACCAATATACCTGGTATTACACCAAGGACAAGTGAATTGATAAACAAAAAAAAAAAAAAAAACAGTCGTTCTTTTCTTGCTTAGGTAAGAGCCAACTGTAAATTTATTATTAAAGCCAAACAAACTTGGTTCTTACCTAAGCAAGAAAGAACACTGCCTTACTTTTTTGTGTTGTTTATAAGTTTACTTGATCTGGCTGTAATGGATTAGGAGCATTAGTATATTGTTTGTCGACCTTCATTAAATACAGACAGACTGTTGTCATGTTGCCTAATCACTCCTTATAATAAGCTATTACGTGATTATAACATAGCAAACGTACAATTTAGAGGGAGCATTGGAGGCACAGTAGGCATAATTAGCCCTGAGAGGTTTACAGTGTAACAAGCATAACCACTTAAAGTTACATTTTTATTTGCAGCATAGGAACATCTAAAGCAGAATCCGAACGCTATTGAGTTTCTCTAGGATAAATTAATAATGAACAGGGAATAATGATAGTTTTGTCACTTGATTTTCAATATATAAGGTTCACGTGTTCTCCAAAATCTAACTGGTAAGTTAAAATTTTGAAGTTCATTTTCAGTAAGAGACTTATGGGCTGTGGCTGAAAAAAGTTAAAAATAAAACGTTATATAATAACCATTTCTGTAAATGTCTATGTTTTGTACCTTGGATGTTTTTGGCAATTTCAACAACCACACCAGTCTAATTATAAAGGTTGTTGTACGATGCTGAAAAAAATAAGATCTTCCCCCAAGGTACCTGTTCAGGAGACAATACTTTGTATTCTTATATTATTCGGAGTAACAAAATGGTCTACTTACCAACCCATGTCTCTTAACTCTACCTGTCTGATACTTGAATGAATTATCGTACCGTCCGTCAGGTTGGGTGGGGAGGTTCAGGTTGAGTGGGATCCGGCACCCTTGGTTAGGTTAGGTTAGGATGTCCCCTGTATTTCATCAGTTTTCTTATTCCTAGAAAAAAAAAAAAAAAAAAAAAACCAAGAAGGTACTTTTCTCTGTTATCAGTAGGGGCCAGGGTATTGATGGGCTAAAAAGGATTTTTGCAGAAAGGGATTTTAGAGTCACCAAGCTAGAAATAATAATGTATAGAAAATTATACTTCTCACTGCCTTCAATTATAGCTTAAAATGTAAAATTCACCATTTCCATGTTGCTGCTGGAGGGAGAGGTGGAGGGTGGAGGCTATCTCTAAAACTACTTATTTTCGACAAATATGAATGTCAAAGCTTCCAAACTGACCCGTAAACATCGGAAAATTATACTTTTCATGTTTAAAGTCCAAACAACAGTTCTGCCTCTAGAATTTAGTACTTTTCAGATTCACGAATAAGAAATGTTTATAGACAACATTATCTACCTCAAAGATGAATAATATTAAAAAAGAATGAATAAAACTCCTAGTATCGATTTATAACACTCGATAAATAACAGTTCTTACACGTCGTATTATTTTCGTTATGACGCTTCGAATGTGTAGAAAAAGGGAATAAAGTACTCATAAGTTTTACCTTGAGACATTTTACGTCTATTCAAATTCACTCGGATTACTTAAGACCCAAACGACAAGCAGCAGCCAACGTTGATAGAACCTAATCCTAATGGCCAAATGGCGTTTGCAGATCAAAAGACTTTTGATAATGGCAGCCAAGGACGATAAGATCGTTCGTCTAGGATTAGGCTTCAGCTCAACAAAGCCGTCTTGGAAAAACATCCTCCAATATCGATATTGTTATCTTCATCATCACAGTAATGATGGCGATGATAATGATATACTACAGAACAAAAATGACCAGAACAATGGTGTATGTAACTCGTAAATCTAACTAGCAAAGTTGATAAGTGAACTTAAAAAAATAAAAAAAAGGAGTTTTGCAATAAGAAATGAATGCTGACTGGATTTGGAGTGACTGATGTTTGTAGAAGATACAGTCTTGATTGTAGACAAAGAGAAAAGACTGCTGAAACTTGTGAAATAGTTTGCAAGTATTTCCAGTGGGAGAAACAAGATTAAATCTTCCTGTTACTAAGTCTATATTGACCAAATAAATCTTAAATGTTTTTTCCCTAATCGTTTGAATGAATGAATCGTTCGGTTTCATGTTTACAGAGAAAATAAAATGAGCTTAAATTAAAATGCATGATCTAAACTAAATTCAAATTGATTCTTAAACGCATTTTAGCCATTTCGATTTTAACGATTATTTCATCACGGTCTTCCTACTAATCACTACAGAAGATACTAGAATCGCATGAATATTTAAATGGTAGGCACTAGTTTTACAGTATAATATAAGTATATTTAAACGATAATTTTTTTCCCTTTAGTTGGTAACTAATTACCGAGCCCTCGACTCCATTCAAGGGTAAGTAAGATTAGACTCGCTTTGTTTGAAAAGGATCTACTCTTCAAAAAACCTTAATCTGTCAACAGCATGATGCTATACTACTAATAACTACGGGTTGACAGACGAAATGTTTAATGAAATACATATTTTATTTCAAATAACGATGCAGAAGTGGGAAGGAACATTGAAAAATTCCCATAGAAGTGGATAACTGAACTGGCTCTTGATTGACCTCTTACCATAACATGAGGTTATGTGTGATACGTTCATAATGACACGATTCCAATCACCTAGGAGAACAGAGACAGATTTTGCACGTGGAAGGAATGTGAACGGGCAAGATGAAGAAAACGCTGAATTGGCTCTGGGATGAGCAAGGAGACAGTGAGTGAACGAATTAAAAGGTACCTGAAGCAAAGTAATAATGGAGACTGACAATGTTAGTGACGTTTTTTTTCATCTAATTATTCATATCCTCAAATAGATCATTTTTTTCGCAAAAACGGAAGAAGTCAGCCACAAACGACTTGCCTACTACGAAATAAGTCATACATTCACGATCGATCACAGAACAGATGGTACCTAAGGGCAGGTTTGAATAATCAGGCAAAACTGACTTTTATGCAGCAATTGTTTTTGCTTGCAATGTATGATTCATTTGAAGTTGCAGCCTTCATTAACGTCATCGAATTGCCACAAGAACTCTAATACCACTTAATGAAATCATTCAGAAAAAAAAACAACCGTAATCATAAGGATTAGTTGATCACACGAAAAAATTTCATCATATCCAATACATTTTATTCGCGAACAAATAAAATAGAAAAGATAAAAAAGAAAGAAAAATAACAGGAATGATGGTGTAGAAACAAAACACAATAATATAAAACCTAAGTATGTGCCAATATTATCACGATGTCGAGAGATCATATTTTCCTTCAAGTTACATGTATAGTTATAAGTATTTTTGACGATTGAATCTCTTGGCATGACTTACTGGGGATAGACGGTTTCGTTGTCTGATTGGAGCCTCTCGACTTGGCCATTCTTGCGTTGCCTTATTAAGAGGAGAAAAGAGTTGACGAGAATTGAAACAGGGTTCTTAATTCAAAAGAATTCACCGATAAATGACTCATTCAAACCTAATGCTTATCACTTTATGTACAGACGGCCAACGAAGAATTGGCGTAGTTTCTTAATTCATTGTTCGTTATGGAAATATTGCCACATGCAGGTGCCAGATTATTTACTTAACAATAAATAACATTTCCTTTCAAAGGTGCTATACTTGAAATAAATTACATTAGAACCGAGTAGACTTATTCAACGTATTAAAGATAATTATTTTGCAAAGTAAGGAAAGTATATACCGATGGGTCCACGATTTCTAATTTTATTCTCAACTCTAGCTTCGTGACAGCATACCGAAGATTTTGAAGTAGGCTTTGCTGCCGCTCGAGTCTTGACTCCACGTATAGTACTGCACAGGGGTGTTGTCATTTCGTCTCCTACAGTTAATAAATAATACATCAAGGCGTTAAAATTCTTTGAAAACGATGTTCAGTTAAACTAATTTTGTCATTTGATCAATAAAATAATTTGCATGACACTTTTAGTGGGCCTAAATTGGACTTCTGATTTTCCCACATGATTAGCCTAGGTCTATTTTCAGCACTATACTCTCTCGGATACGTAATATTAATGAATATTTAAATTCGCAATATATATATATATATATAATATATATATAATATATATATATATTTTATTAATGAATATTTATCGACAATATATATATATATATATATATATATATATATTATTAGTATATATATTATATATTATATATATATATTATAATATATATATCTGCTTTATTTGACTATTCCCGTTATTTTTGTTTTATTAGCCATGATCGCCTTTTTTCTTATCCCTTTCATAATTGCTTAACATAATTAACTCAGACCTAGCTATTCAAAGTAAAAAAGCAACCATAAAAAAATCAAGCGAATATAATTCAGTCTTATTTTTTATCGAATTCCTTGCATATCATCCTGTTTCATTTGGGCACCTTGGAAAGCTGTGGGATTCAAAACTGACAAATAGATTAAGAAAGGCTTACTTTTCTTAAAGCTTTCTTAGGTTGATTTTTCTGTAGCTATTCATTTCTTCTAAATAGAAATAAATTCAAATTAGTTTCACATGTATACCTACTAGACCTACTACCATAAGTAGCTGCAAGGATAAGAAATATGAAAGGTGACGTTCTCGTTTAAGTCTACTTCATATATATATATATATATATATATATATATATATATATATATATATATATATATATATATATATATATATATATATATATATATATATATATATATATATTTTTTTTTTTTTTTTTTTTTTTTTTTAAGAAAAACCTACTGCTTTAATCAAGGGTAGCTCTTTGACGGCTACAGGGTGTAACACGAGTGTATGCACATATTTTGTGGAATGAAAGATAAAGTTTCTTTGAACAGAAAATATTTTATAAACATGCTAAAATTTTAAGGCGTCCGTTGTCGGGGCGGGGAATTTTAAAATAACAGTTATCATTAGTGATGCTTTCACGAGATGGAGTTCGTAGTGAGAAGTCCGATCTAGTCGCCTGAGATGAAGAAGAGAGCGGAGGTGGCGTATAGGAGTGATGGAAGGATTAGGCCGATGTTAATAAAGTACCTCCCAATAAAATGTATTCTTAAGGTTTTGAAGAAAAAAATGCATGCATCATTGAAACCGTTTCCCTCCCTATCCGTGGTATTCACTGGCCACCGATAAAAAACAAAACAAAAAGAGTAAGCCTAACTGAATCTCTCATCCATCAAAGATAAGTTTGCTTATTCATTAGACAACTATCAAAGACTTCAAGTGTAGATTTAAAAATCTCTTCCTCTCCATCTAAAGTATTCATCAGACACCAGTCATAAGCGCAGAGCTAGCTATGATTCCTGGTTCAGCAATGTCGTGACGAGGCACTAGAATTCAAAGTTCACAAATGAATGTTGCTCAGCAACATTTACACTACTGTATTGTCTTGCTCTCATGTGGTACTTCGAGCTGTTCCACCTCTAGGCCCATGTTCTAAATTTTGCCGTTCTTTAAACAATTTTATTCGTCTATGTATGATTCTCTCCGGTTTATTAAGCTTTCCTGATATCTCTCCAACAGGAACTTGCACCGAATGCAGTGCAATAATTCTCTCGCTCATCGGGCACATTGACATTAGATTCCCGTGCACATAACATCAAAAGCAATAGAGTGAGGTCGCCTGGTTCACACTGTTAAGATATCGGTTTTTTTTTTTTTTTTTTTTTTTTTTTTAACAAATGGAATAGTTCAACTACCTTCAACTTAATATTAAATGATAATTTAAGGATTATGTTTATGCGATACTACTAGTGATAGGTGTCTCCTATCTATTTAGTAATGTATATCTATGGTTGTGATATGACTTTTTTTATCACTTCGTTTCGTTCACGTCAGTTTTGCTATATGGAAAATAGATTTACACAATAACATAACATACTGTTCTAAAGATATCAGTGACTGTTTTTAACGTCATTACACATGATTTCTTACATCTTGGAAAAGAAAAATATATAAATAAGGCATGAATCGTGCGTCAGGCAGGTGAACGAAAAATTATGAAACTCTGCCACGAGTTTTTTGGCCGACAGTACTCTACTATCATTAACAATTAACACTATACAT
>NC_061100.1:59947970-59990470 GCF_015104395.2 Macrobrachium nipponense
CGTTGATTTCCTTTTGTAAATTGTCCGTTGGATCGAGTCCGGCTTTCAGTTCATGTATTTTGTTAAATTTACATAGTTTAATTTTGTGATAATATAAGGGTTCACAGTTTTATCACAAAACTAAACTATGTAAATTTAACAAAATACATGAACTGAAGGCCGGACTCGCGCCTACGAATAATTTCCAAAAGGAAATCAACCTAAAAATAATTAACAATGAGGTCCCAAATGTACACAAGGACAAGACTGGGAAATAAAAAGAAAAAAAACGGGGAAAAAATCCCGTGACCTCAGTCTCCAGGATCCCGCCAGTCTCTAAAAGTTTCACAGACAAAAATAAAAAAATTATTTGTGCAACATTTCGCCTATTCGATTTCTCCACTATCAACATTCCCATGAACTACAATATTTCACATGTCCAAAATCGCATTCATCACTTAAATCTATAGAGGGATATTTAATAAACCGCAATTCAAAGTGTAACAAAAGCCATTATCCGTTTGTTTACATCAGTAAATTGTTGCTTCGACTGGTTTGCGTAACGTCACAAAATCACCTGCTCAAATAAGTTCCAAACTCGTCGTTAGAGCGGGACTACCTTGTCATTACTAGATCGCGGTGTTACCTGTTCAACCTCAGTCCTGCTATCCCTCCTGCTTGGAAGAATTTCTGCTTATTTTGGCAGATCATTGAACATACAACTCTCCATAAAATTCCGTTGTGATAATAATTGTAGCAGTAATGAGTTTATGGCAACCAGAACCACTATTTTGAGGTACTGTTAATTCTATCAGTAACGTTATTTATTAAGAGTTAAGTCAGTATTCTTTTAATAAACTGCTTATGTTGTGTTCAATAAAGTAAAATTTTTGTACTGACCCAGTTTTCAATTGGCGATCTACCATTAGTATTATCTGTAATTTAGTACATTTTATGCATTAATTGGTATTTACGTATGTCCACGGTGAATGCAAGCCAAGGCTGATCCTATTAATTGATTAATTAATTAACATGATTAATCACAAAAAAACGTAAAGGTGGCAGACCTTGCCAATGGTCATTATTGCAAAATATTCCCTCGCAACAGGGATCACTGGTTCGCCAGATGGAAATGGAGGGATAGCCTAGCGTTTGGCATAGACTTAAATCCCCAACTCACAGGACTAATGAATATGGTGGCAAGATTTTTACAATTTGATTACAAAAAATAGTGATTTCATGTCTACCCTTACAATGTAGTCAAAGTAATATGACCCATTTACTCTACAAAGCAGGCGAAACGAGAGCCCAAGTAAAAACACTTCTTACCTCTCACACGTTCTGGAAGGGAAGTGAGGTGGCCTCGTCGCGTCGTAGCGACGCTAACTGGGAAAACAGTTAGGCACGTTCTCAGTGTAGGTTTTACTTAATTTATCATTACTGTGAAAATCCCATTAGAAATTATATTTCAATACGAAATGCAGAAGAAATTCCACGACTCTGTCTAATTGCCAACCCAAAGACACGTACAAAATACATTAATCAGAGGAGGAACCATCGTTTCTGCCGCCTGCCCTGCTCTACCTGATTTTGTGCTCGAGACGCGACCGAATGAAGTAGAGAGAAAATTGTGCACTAATTTTTTCACGACATCCTCCGAACCTCTGGAGGTGAGGGAACCCGTGACGAAAGGGAAGGTCTAGACAGGTGAGGCAAGACGAGTGGTCTTCATGGGCGTGGCCTAGGCTCGTTCACAGCGTTACGACCCGAGTCTAACTCACGACAACAAACCCATATGTCATTAGAGTTATTACCACTCAACTCGCAAATAACAGAACACAAGACACCCAACCTGTACAATTCAGGAAATAAGGCAACTCATCAATAAAAACAAGCAACGTACTAAATCATAGAGACGTATATATCAGAAACTGAAATTCAATTATCAAATTGTGCAATATTAGTTATTAGAATTTAACATATACGTAAATTAGAATGCAATGTTTCCCTCGGGAATCATAATGAAAAAATTGCTCTCTACTACGAGCATCACATAAGGCACAGAATTGCAACAAGGCAGAAAATGATAGTGTTCATCATAACGACTAAATGTTATTTTGCTAGGAAAATAAGGTTCATTTCACAGGCGAGACAATCTAGTCATATCAACAGGAAGAGATTCTCTATGCGTAATAAAGCATAAGCTCGCCAATGTTCATTAGACACATGTATTGCATCGTGTTATATCAATTAGACAACAGAAAGCTCGGTTTGGAGACATGAAGGATAACGTCTTATCCCAAGCAGATCATGAGTTACAATGACAGCGAGAAATCACAAAATTACATCAACTTACATGTTCACAGTTCTATTATTGCGTCTGGCGTCCGCCCTAGTTGAACGCACGCGACGAAAGACACAGGCTAAACCTAAAACCCTCAGGTCTCTTTTCAGCTCCCACTCTGAAAGTTCGCCTCTGTAATAACAACACAACACACTACACTACTTAGCCACTTACCCACTCCGACATTTTCAGTCCCTGCTAAATCGTAGCCTCTCTTTTCAGTCTCATACTTTTACTGCCAACTGCTTCACTTGCACTATCTCGAACATTTTCTGGCTCTGTTTCATTCATCTCGAGTCTTTCAGTCCTTGAGTCACACTTTCAGCACGATCTTCCAGCCCGTTCTGTTCGTTCCCTTCTGCGTTGCTCTCGTCCTCGATTCCTTCTTCGTTCATTTCTTACACGTCGTCATGGGTACTCACTTCGAGGTGCACTCGGTGCTCCACAGCTCTCAGGTGTTCTTCGCCTTCAAAGAGCACTTTAACGGATCGTATGACTCCCCGATCGTCAGGGTATATATCAACAATTCTGCCCAGGGGTCAGAACAGGTTCAGGTTCCTTCCAATATATGCAAACACCTACGGAGAAGGTGTAAATATGTTGCATGTGTGAACCTCCGCCTGAAATATCGTTATAACTATGGACGTAAAAGACAAGACACCTAAACTAAGAAAAAAAAGCCAACAAACACTGGTAGGCCTATAATCTTGAATATGACGATATTTCACGCAAGTCATACTTTACCCGTGTTGTTGTTTCCATTAGAATATCGCAGATTTCTTTGGGCTTCGTTCAAAGGTATATACGAAATGTGACGATGCTCTCAACACGACTGCAATTTTCCACTTCAATTAAAGTAAATCGATGTCTACGAGCTGAGAGCGAAAGACGTCTCGCGGTTTCTATTTCGTTCAACGTCCTAAAGCTCTCTGGGCAAAGGGAGTTGCGAGATTGTTATGTGTGTGTGTGTGTGTGTGTATTTGCGTGTATATGTGTGTGGAAATACCCATGTGTGTCTGTAAGTGTGAGGGCGGCTACGTTCAGGGGAATAGAAAAAAGCGGACCAGATATTCTCACCTTGGAAGAGACTAAAACCACAAACTGTCAAAAATTAGGAAAATTAGAGTAAAACTTTTTGAGGAGGATGAGATGAGATTTTTTTTTTCAAGCATCATCTGCTTCAGTATAATCAAATAACAAATGAATTTTCGCCAAAATTATGATAAAACACAGCTTGTAAGAGAGAGAGAGAGAGAGAGAGAGAGAGAGAGAGAAGAGAGAGAGAGAACTTTGCGGCAATCAGAAAGACAGGCAAAGACGGAATTAGTAACCAAAGCAAGAACTGCACAGTTAATTCAATGATACTGATGAAAGAGAATTCGGAAGTAACTCCTCCAATTTGAAAGATATGACATGAGCAAGATAAGACCAGCTTCAAGCTTTCACAACTGAAATGTAGAAGTAGATTTAGAAGTCTTAAATATTTTATTTTAAACAAAAGAATTTACCAACAGATTCAGTACTCTGAAATATGGAATAGATCGAAGAGCAGCTTGATTTTATCTAACACCCAAATAAATTAGGGCTATGAAAAATAAGCAGTTAGGAATGTATAATTAAATAGGCTTGGAAGAAATATGGAATTCCTTTAACGAAGAAAAAACGGAATACAAAAAATCCAATCATGAAGCTCACAAGCTTACAATCACTCTAATATACGCTGAAAAAATAATTAGGTTGATGGACCTTTCAATGTTTCTGAAACATTTATCGTATTCATTTTGACATTTCAAAAATATTTTTAATATCTAAACTGTTCAGGAAACGAGTGATTTTACTGTTGGATTTTATTTATTTATTTATTTATTTATTTATTTATTTTTCATTTCTAATGATGTCCTGAGACTAATCTGTCGTATTTTTCCCCTACATACTGAACTGATTAAGTAAAGAAAAAAAAAATATATAGATAGATAAATTTTTAAAAATTAAAGAAAACCAATCATATTATTGCAAAGGAACAATTTTAAAAAAGTTTGAGAAGGACAACAATAACAAAATTATATGCTGCTTCTAATCCTTTGAGTGTAGGTTACTTTTCTTTAATTTTGCTTTATTTGAGGGAGGACCAGTAATATGAGTAAACGCAGAAAATATCCAGAATTTAGCATGTCTGCTCAGTAAGATCATATTGACCAATTAAATCCGCCACAAGACCAAATTGATTTATTAGATTTATTATCTGATTGATTGTTAATGATGATCAGCCATCCCTCAGGATGAAAGGCGAACGGAAGACAAGAGGAGTAGTGATTGCAATCAACAGCGATGTCATTGCTGTCCCATTAAGGGTATCAAAGCACCTCTCTCTGACAGCAAGACCAAACCATTTATGCGAATTAATACAGCGACTTAGGTATCATAATCACAAAACCCTTCTCACGTAAGATCCCTTTCTATGCTCAGTTGCAAAACACCCTTGGCCTGATTCCACTGTTCTCAATGACTTGGTCTCCATTAGTTAAGTAGGCTGTTGGGGATCATTATCACATTGACTGATGTAATAATTTTACACGTCATTGTTACCTGTGGGTATCATACAATAGCTGAAATCCGTCAGTAAACTGCTTACAAATAAAATAATGTGTAAACATATATGATTACTCCAGATAAAACTATTAAAATATCAGCATTAATAACACAATAGTGACTGAATGCAATTACGTAAATATTCAAGAAAGTTAACTTATACCCAATGTGCTGCCCGTTGATTTTCACAAAAAGTCGGAATATAAACAGTGAGACTCTTGATAAACACATCTCCCATCAGTGATGTGAAATCATTAACTAATTATTTATCACACATAACTCTGTGTTCCGTTGAATACAACTGCAGAGAGGCATTTGAGTTAGTCTTTCGAATGGACTATGCAAATCGGTAAGAGGAGATATTTCTTTCAAGGCCACAGCAGAAATGGGTGATGTCACACACGACAATGTTAGTTCGTGTGAAATGAGCAGAGAAAGGAAAATCACAGAAAATTACCACTCTTGAAGAATATATAAACGTTTCTATCTCACCGACGGATTCTGCCAAATAGTATACTCCCTTGGTTCAAAGAAAGTTGACTGAATCAGTCTCGAAATCTAAAATACCAATTCATCACGAAGTAAGTTTCAAAATATGAAGAAACCAAGCATTATGTTGAATAGTTTCCCGGTGCGCAGAAAGTCTAATCCTACTAATGTCTTCCAACCTGCAGAACAGACTATCAATACTACTTTTGTGGAAAAAGTCCACAGTTTCATACTAGTATCCTTTCATCGTTCCTCAGCGGACGATTCCGTCTCATGCCATTTCAGCTTTCAGGTCAGGATTTCGACCGCAATGCAACGAGATATTACAGCATTAAATTACAATTTTTAAAAATTAGAGGTAAAACGAAACAGATAGTTTTGATTTTACGATCTAGATGTATTTCTTATCCCTTATGTGCTATGAAATTTAAATAGTCGGACTCAGGTCTACCAGTTCCTAAAACACGTAGTCCGCTACCAAGAAAAAGGATTCCGTTTCGAAAGCTCGTTTGTATATCAGTTTGTCTGTAAGTTCAAGCAATTTAGCCCAATGCATATAACACTGTGTTTTCCATCAAGAACATTTGGTTTTTGTACACAAAAAAGATAATAATAATGATTAACAAATACATTTAATTTATCGCGGACACAAGTTTATATATCTGAAAAATCTTAAGTTGAAAGTTTGTTAATAGAGGACTACTTGTGTAACTTTGTTTTAATAGTAATAGCCATATAAGAACCAAGAGCTTGATTATGACTTAATTTCAACCTGTTAAGCACAATGATAGTCAACATTGTGACTCAGGAATGATTCTTGTAATTTATCAGTACGAAATTTTTGCCAGGAATATTCAAGCTTCTCAGCGTCGAAAAGTCCTACATTCTATAACAGGTAAGATGGTGACTCGGGCAACAAATTGTCAACTCTTGAGTTAAATTCTTTCCCAAGTAAACAATGTCAGGAGCGCCACTTAATAGATACTCATATATCACCTGTCAAATGAAAGTGGCCAATTTTAGTTATATCCTGTCATCCACCTGTTGCTATTCTACTAACAAATATATTCATGCATAAGTAAGAAAATGGTCAAGATTTAGTTTAGTCTTTGGAAAATAATAAAACATGCAAGATAATCTAAAGTACCCAATATATTCATACTTTAAGTCAATTGAATGTCGTTGCGTAAAATGTTTAAGGTCTTTCACCATATGTCACTAATTCCTAATATCATAATCCCAGAATTGTAATGATAGCTAGGAGAGTCTAATGATATCTAGGAGAATGTCAGTTAGGAATAGCGCAAATATAAAAGAGAGAGTGAAACACGAATAATAGAGAAACGAGAGAGAGAATGAATCCCTAGGAAAAGCTCAGAGTTGAGAAATACAGGAGCACTCGAAAACTTGAGTTCCTTGAATAGCCTCTCTACTTCTTCCTCCTAACTACTATATACGTGTATATTATATATAATATATATATATATATATATATATATATATATATATATATATATATATATATATATATATATATATATATATATATATATATATACACGTATATAGTAGTTAGGAGGAAGAAGTAGAGAGGCTATTCAAGGAACTCAAGTTTTCGAGTATAAATCGAAAGAAGATTGTGGTAAAACTGAGCTCAACAGATATATTTGCAGACATTGTGAAGAATTTTGAGGATAAACGATACAGACTCGGTGAAAGTTATAAATTTAAGCTGGCAAGTGTCATTTGTATCAATAAGGAACGCACCTTTCGAAATGAACGATCAAGTGAAAATAGATACACTGATTTGGTATGGAAAGATAGAACACTTATGGCATAACAAAAGGCAGTCAGACCTATTGAAGGTTTACTCAGTGGCATTCGTAAGGCAAAGATGAGGGTTAGAGAAAATATCCCATCGTCAATATATATTGGTGGCTGTAACAACGTGATACAAATGTGGCTAAGGAGGGCATCTAGTGAAGGACTGCTATTCAAATTAACAGGGAGAAACTACATTTTTAGTGAGGGTGATTTTCTTGAAATAAAAAGGAATGAAAAGAATATATCCAACGTGAACAACAATGAAGGGGACGAAGAGCATGAAGGTGGGGCAAAGTCGCAGAATGAAAGAGAGAGAAAGAGAGAGTGAGAGAGGAACCAGACGTAGGAAACGTTCATCCAGATTTAAGTGATGAGAGCATGAGAGCGTTCATTGAGACAAGGACTGAATATGGACAAATGAACGAAATGGAAACGCTAAGGAAAAACAAGATGGTGAAGCAGCTGAGGGGTTTATGGAAATCCATGTATCTCCTGACGAAGAGCTCATTATTTCGACAATTGAAGCAGAAATCCACGCTCATGAGGCAGACATTGAAAAGGAAATGGACTTCAATTATGTGATGTGCAAAAGAAGAGAAGCCAATCGAGGGAGCGGAAAGCAAAATTCCGGAACATGAAGTAAAAGAAGGAAATAATGTAGAATATGACGGAGAACATACAATAGACGATGCATTAAATTCTGGAAATATGAGTGACGCCGGAATGTGGCAAGCTACCATTAGTGACAAACCAAGTAAGGGCATCCGTCTTAGGTTAACAAAGACTAGTGGTGTGATCTCACAGTCGAACACGGATGAAGATAAATCAGTGCTGTGGAACCCAAAAGTAGCTCTGAAGATGAGGCAAACAATTGCCCTTGAATAAACGCTTCAGAATAGATGAATGATCGATGAAGAGTTTCCTTCTTATATTTGGAGCCTTTAAAATGTACCTATAAAGGAACAGATTTTCGATTAATAAATGTATATGCCCCTTCTGGGACAATTGAGAAAAAGGAGAGAGAGAACTGCTCTTGAATGCTAACCTGTATTATTCAAGAAACAACTTACTAAATGTGATCGTAGGGGGAGGTTGGAATAAGAGAGATTGTTTTAATTATGATAACCATATTAGGCCAGAAGTTCTTCAAAGTTGAAAAATGATTAGCAGCTAAGTAGTCTGTGTCTGTCTCATCTGTCAACAAGAACAGAAGATAGCTAAAGGAGTTGACAAAGGACAAACTCAAAGGCAAGAGAAGAGAAGACAGGATGGAAAAGGAAATTGGGGACCTACAAAGAGAAGTTACAAACTTCAAGAGAGAGAGACAGAAATTTAACAACGACATAGTAGAAAACGGAGAGAGTATAGTGGAGATTAGAAAACGATTGCTAAAGACCACAACCAGAAATGAAACAGAAACAAGTACTAGGCTTATTATTACATAACGTTTTATCAAATTAAATAATAAGTTAATATCAACGTATAGTGCCCAACACACGTTTTTGAGAGTTCAAAATAAATGGTTCATTACATATATGAATGCCATGTTACACTGAATGTAAACAAGTGAGTCTGTTCTCGACTCAAATTGCCCGAATCCGAGTAGGCCCTAAAAGACTGACAGCGACAGGATACTATAGGTTAGCCAAGCGTAAGCTTACACATCTTATTTAATTTTATCCGTTTATATAGTATTTTCTATAAGTAGACTACAAAAGCCCACATCTTAACCTCAAAATGACACACTAATAATCTTGCACATAAACTTCAAAATCCTGCATACCTATGAAGAGTAAAATCTTGCACAGGCCAAATGAGAGATTTTTGGGTGAAGTTTATTTAACAAAAGTTGTTCGGAATGTCATGTACTATCCCTTTGTTCCGATTTTAATATTGAACCAACATTTGGAGTTTAATATATTTTCTTGGGGAAATTTCAAATGTTACCTTTTGACCTCCAATTTGACCATAAAGTATAAATGCCATTTGAAAACAGGTAGTTTCTGAACCCTTACATTATAGAGATACATTATGGCATAGTTGCCGGCTGTGAACCAAAAATGCCATACTTTCATACTTTTTTTTTTTTTTTTTAGGGTCTTGGCCTGCCGACTAAAAATTGTAATTTGCCCTATCTTTCCAGAAAATTCTTATGTATAATGTTTAATTGTGAGTGTTTTAAAGTATTGACTTTTACTATAATGATGACCAACATCAGGAAAATGCTATTGGCCCATAGTCTATTTTTTTTTAAGGAATGATAAAGGTTTATGATATTTTTTAATACGACCGTAGGGCCACAAGTAAGAAGTCTTATTAGCCACATCTCTAATTTTCAATATAATACTTAGTAAGCGACTGCAAGTAACCACTGTGCATTAGCCCAGTTTTATTTATTTTTTGTTTTTTCTTTCAATAGTTTATGTTAGAAATATTTACTGTAAAAATTAACCAGCGTTAGGAGGCCATGTTGCTCTTGTTTTGCTGAAAAGCATACGAGATGGGCCAGACAACCCACATCAAGCTCACAGACATAAAACTGAACTTGATAATTGAATAAGAAAAGCCATACTGATTGTTTCAAGTAACAGAAAACTTGCATCCTGAAGAGGAATATGTCAAAAGAATCAAGAAACTGAAGAAGGATGAGAATTCTACAACTAGTGACAATTTGAAAGAATCATTCACTGCGCCATTTAATATGGAAATTGGCCATATCCACAGATGTATAAATTGTGCGATTACATTGCTTGGCAAATGTTCCTTAGACATTTTAAGGTTGCCGGAATACAGTGTGCAAACTCCTTGGAGCAATGCCAGAAAATATTCGTATGAGAGAGAGAGAGAGAGAGAGAGAGAGAGAGAGAGAGAGAGAGAGAGGCTGGCTCTATTACATTAACAAGAGATTGAGTACAAATGTCATTAATCAAGCTGCCTGATTTGAATTCAACTATCAAGAAAAGAAGCAGGCCTATATGTAGAGCAGCTTTTCCAGACGAGAGCAGTCTTCCAGGTAATGACAGACCAAATTATAAAGCTAAAATAACTGGTATGAAATGAATTTCCATTATTTCTCTCACGAGAGGAATGGGGAATCGTCACCTAATCACAGGGTTCCATGCATGACGGTTTTCCAGCCTGCATGCCTAGGCAAATCAGGGAAGCAGTGACATACTACAAGAAGACATAACGCCGCCGGATAGTTTATAGACTTAATAGGGCAGGCTTATGTGAGAGGTGGCATAGAACGTTCAACATAATACTTTGTGACTTTGTGAAACAGCGAGAAATTAGCTTAGGCGCATTTTAAAATATCTGTTTAAGCGCCAAATTAGAATTCCTTCTTCTATTAAGTATTCAATTTATGTTTTTCTAACTGAACTACATAAAGGCAGTTCGTATCTAGTTAAAAAAAAAAATACAAAAGATATGGCTGGGGAATGAATGATTGAATACAGCCAAAGGGGTGAATACCACTAAATGGGTTTTGCGAAATACATGAAACTTTTTCAACATCATATTTCCTCCTCTGATGATTGGCAGAAAGGGAGATGGCGTAATTTACGTTACTTTTTCCGGGCTGTGATTGGCCGAGCAGCCTCATAGTAGACACTTCGGGAAGATGCTTTCTGCTCACAAGCGACGGGTCCGAGAAAGTACATGTGCAGGTGCATAAAAACCTGTCATAACTATAGCCTTGGAAAGTCGCGTTACGGCTGCCGTAACTGTAGCCACAGCAAATAATCAAACAGTTTTAATAATCAAACAGTTTTAATGATAAAATGTAAAACTGTAATGTAAAACTGAAATCAAGTTTCAATACCCCATCTTCAAACTTCAGAAGATGTATTTAACCGAGGTCAAAATACTAAACCTCAAATTTATGCTAAAGTTCAAAATTCACCAAAGAGACTTGATAAGCGTTGTTACAATAACAATATTATAATGTTAAACAGTAGATCTTACAATAAGTTACTAAAACAGAGTCACACACAATCAATTACTTTACAAGTTTACAGGTTAAATTTTAAAATAAGAGAAAGTAGATTTTACAACTAATGTTACATGCACGGTACACAATTACTGAATAATAATGAATTCACTCTTCAGTTCAAATCGAAACCCTTTAAATCAATCAAGCAAAGACGTATGAGGTCATTATCAAAGCAAACCTTTCTTAATAGGAAACCAAAGGCAGACGATACACGTACAGATAAATGCAGTCTTAAACATGATGAAATAGTCATGCGTTTATGTGCAATAATTACTATCCATCCCTTTGATCTTAAGACAGAACAATACATGGTAATCCGCATGGTTTTCAGACAAAATGTGCAACATTGTGAAATCATTCGACTCGATTAAGACGTGTTTTGAACTACGTGACTCGAACTGGAAATTACATGCTGGACCAAGCGCCTTTCTCGTCTATGCCAATAGATTTATCACTCGATGATACTCGAATTAAAACCAAAGCTATCTTATTGATATCTCTAGAATTACAGGGGGCTGGATAAAATCTCTCTGCTGCACTTACTTTAATAAATCATTAATTCTATATTACGCTTATAGTGAAATCTAACGTACGTTACATACGATTACTACAATAATTAATACATTTTACAGGGATAAATGTGGCAAAAAAGTAGGATCACCTTTTCAACGACAAACCTTCCAAAACGTCAGGTTATGTAGAGAGAAGAACGTCAAGGGACAGGTGATTCAGCGTGATATGGCGATGCAACTGTGTAACTGTGATCGAGCAAACTAATAGGAGGAGAAGTATAGGAATTTATTTGATGAAATATTACGTTTGTCTATTAAATAATTAACAAATTATCCAATGTATACAATTTGGGAAACAGAGGAATTGCCCTAGGCGAAAGTTAGAGAAAACTCTCGGGAGTTGTCTGAATTTGCTACCATCTCATGAAACTTAAGTCAAATCTTAATAATTGAATAGCTTTCTAATTTCCAAATCTACGTAATAAAGATCATGCGTAATAAAGTAGTCCTTCAGTTGGCGTCACCAGTGTGTAGAGTGAGCTGTGACTAGCCCGGGAGCCATTCTTTCCTGAGGCATCTAACTCGCAGGTAAGGCGATTAAATATTCTGCTCTGATTAAGCCGGTTATGTTCTAGGGATGTGCATGTGAGTTAAACTTTATCGCATTTCAGCCGCCTAGTTATTGTGTTTACTTTTAAAATATTGTGCTGATTGCATTGCGGGTTGCTTTAATTTTTAATTAAGTTAGGTTCTGTAGATGAAACTTTTGTAAATTGTGTTAATTGTCCCTTTAAGGACTTAGAATTTTCATTCCAACCTCATGATGCCCAACTTCCTTACGTTGTGAAATTATGATGCTAATTCTTGCCCGTTTGAGTATTATGAAATAAATATTATGTACGGGGAATCGTTATTGTGTTAATAGATTTAAATTTTGTAATAAAACTCCAAATCTGGGTTTGTCTCTTCAACCACTGAACTGAGTAGTAGCTGTTATCCTTATGACCTTGTCATCGACCCATAACAGCAGGGTCTAGAATTTAGTGCAACAAGCGTAAAAAACGCAACATAATATATATATATATATATATATATATATATATATATATATATATATATATATAAATACATATATACATTATATACATATATATATAATATAATATATATATATATATATATATATTATATATGTATATATATATATATATATATATATATATATATATATATATATATATATATATAATATATATATATATATGAATATCTTTACCATAATGCAACAGTATAATATGAAGATAAAAGGCCAATAATACACTATTTGAACGTTGCAACGTGCGGGTCTTTTATCTTCATTATAAAATATAAAATATATATATATATATATATATATATATATATATATATATTATATATATAGATATATGTATAAATATATATACTATATATAAATCTATATATATATATATATCTATAGTATATATATTACATATACACACATATATATATCGTATATATATATTATATTATATATATATATATATATATTATATATATATATATATATGAAGAAAAAGACTCGTAAGTTGCTACGTTTCAATAGTGGTTTTATGGTACTCTATCTATATATATATATATATATATACTTATATAATAATATATAATACCATAATATATATATATATATGAAGATAAAAGACCCGTAAGTTGCTACGTTCAAATAGTGTTTTATTGGTCTTTTATCTTCATATTATACTGTTGCATTATGGTAAAAGATATTCATATATATATTAAACATCAAACTCTTTTTCCATTTCTTAATCAATTTTGGGGATTTGTCTGGTCTCCCAGTAGTCAAAAATTCTTCTTACTAGGTGACAGTTTTTTTTCACCGACGACCATATAAAAGGTTATATGTTAAAATGTGCGCTGATGCCTAAGAACGAAATTTAAGCTTCTAAAACAAATAGGTATCATACACTTTGTGTACCTCTTTTCCGCATTCATTGCACGTAACTTTGAGCAATATGCGGCAACACGGTACGGTAGATGCACTATGTAACATTGCATTAGTTTAAAATATGACTAAAATACCATATGTAAATTTAGACTTTAATGGTACAAAAGCCATTCAATTATTTGTATCATTAATTGAAGTCTAAATTTAATTGCGATTTTTCGCATTGAACAATTTTTTCGATATCATTCGTCCTCCTCCGATGATTAGCAGATAGGGAGATGACGTCATTTTACGTCATTGGGTTGCCCGTCCTGTGATTGGCCGAGCAGCCCCCTAGGCATCAGACAGTCACAAGCAACGGGTGTCAGAGAACACATGCGCATGCCCATAAAAAAAGAAAAAAAAAAAAAACCTCTCGTAAACATATTAGTTGTGTCCAGTTATTGTTGTATCATATACTACCGAACAATTCAAGTACTACATTGCGACAAAATTATTTATCGATATGTATATATAGCTTTGTGCGATTTTGCTATTATATTTACCTTCATGTGATTTTGCTGATATAACAAAGCTTATCAGCTTTTAGACCACCAATGAGCATAGAGAGCTTCTGAATTTAAAGGATGAGAAAAACAGCTTTTCATCGTAGCTGGTAAGAATTACATTTTACGCAGGTTTCATTTTTTGTCTGATAATTGTTCATGTCAAAAACATTAGCTTAGCTATAGACCTTTTTGGCATCGTATTCTTTAAGACAGTACTGCAGTAATTGTAGAACCCCACTATGCATTTGTTTACTAACGCTGAGAGAGAGAGAGAGAGAGAGAGAGAGAGACGTGTATTCCGCACACAAAGACAGCCTTTCCAAAACAAAACGAAAGTGAAAGACGTTATGGGAAAAGAGTGTTTACTTGAGACTGACTACCAGTTTACTCATCAACAGTGAACTGAAGAAGCAAGTTATTCAACACAATATCTCCAACGCAAACAACTAATTACCATCACTCCTCATTAGCTGGCTCTCGACCAAGTTAAGTCAAGTATAATGTAAACGAACCTAATTGAAGTCTGAAAATTCCTCGTCAAACATAAAGGTTTGAACAGAAATGTCGACCGCACACCGTCCTTCAAACCATATTAGTCGTTATCTTGGAAGCTTTCGTAAGTGTTCTTCTTCTCCGGTGTAGGAATACTTATAAAAGGGGTTGATTAAGGAAAGATGTCTTCAACTTTACACGTACTTCAATTTATACTTGCCGAAGATGTATTGCTAAAGTAAATTGTGTCTTTTAAAAGGTTGCTTTCAAAGGACAGGACGATGTTGGGTAAGTCTTTCAATAAAATAGAAGGAAAACCTATGGAATTTTCATTTCAGATTTAAATTATCACAGACGTGTGTGAGTACTTATGTTAATAGCTTGGAATATACATGTTCGTATATATCTGATGATGGTTATTGCTGGCCTTGTATACCATGTTCCTATCACACTTGATCAGTTTATGAATGCATATATGTACGTATGTGTGTGAGCACTTATCAGCATGTGTGGGTGTGTGCTTGTGTATAGAGTAATGGGAGAAGTCAGAGGAGGAGCAAAAGACGTAGGCATCAAGTTGTGAGAGAATAAAACGGATAGGCAGCGAGGTGGGAAAATTTTCAAGTTAGCAGATGATGCCATACTTAGTTCCGATAATCAAAGGAAAATCTGGTCTGAAATCCTTTGCAAGGGGAAAATGCAGTGAGTGCTAGTGAAACCGTGAAGATGGACAGGATAATGTTCATATGAATGGTGGAAGAATGACATTGGTTGACTTAAATAAGTATTTAGGCTGAAGGCAGGTTGAAGTATAACGTGGCTCTTAGATTGTGAAGCTATTTATCGTGAAGGTGATTGTCGAATCAGTAAAAAAAGAAAAAAGGTTTAAGATGTTGAGATGGCATATGAGCACACTATTTTGCTATAAGAAGTGAAAAGTTTAGAAATAGAGGAGGTAAATAGAGATAACAAAAGTGTTAGCAGAAGGATAAGATTAAATCAAAGAAGGTAATGGAAAGGAAGGGCCCGATCTCCTCGATTTTAATCATCTATTTATCTTTGAGTTTCTTTTCTTGATTCAGGTTAGTTGCCTCGACGCTACAAAGAGCAAGATAATAATGAAAGAACTGCTCTCATTTCTCCATTGTAATGTAATCGATAAATGTTTCTCGATACTCTGTTAACGCATTTTAGTCTTAGTTTCCGTTTTCTAGACTTATGAGTCAGTTGTGACAGTGCCAAGCTCTCTCTCTCTCTCTCTCTCTCTCTCTCTCTCTCTCTCTCTCTCTTATTGGCCGAGGGCTGGTACTTCAACCGTGAAAAAGTTTGTCCCGTTTTAAGCTAAACAATAGATTGGACTCATGGAAAAGTTTTTCCATTATAAAACGCCGTCTCCCTAAACTGATTATCATTTTCGTCGTTAAAGTTCGATTGTTTTCCGTCTGTTGAGTTTTGAGTTGAATCACCACAGTTTCCAGTACTCCCGGGTCGATGGCTATCCATAGAAAATATGGGCATTCTTTAAGCAATTTTCAACATTTCTGTTAGATGGACCCTATTACCATTACACAAAATGTGCACGCGTTTGCGCTTCTGTAGCTTGCACTGTAATGTTAGCGTCTTCTGGCTTTTGTTTCAGTAGACTAGTGTAATTCCCCAGCGTATGCCTGCTCTTGAATACTATATATATATATATATATATATATATATATATATATATATATATATATATATATATATATATATATCTATATATATACACACACACACACACATATATATATATATACATATATATATATACATACACAAATACACACATATACACACACATATATACACACACAACAATATATATATATATATATATATATATATATATATATATATATATATTGTTAAATACTTCTCGAGTAACCCCTCTCCCAAAGTTTCATGACCAATTAAAAGTGAATAATAAAATGTGTTTTCACTTAGTGCTAACTGACAAAAGGGCCATTGAACCTTGGTCCCTTCCTAAATTTGTTAATTGCTCTCTCTCTCTCTCTCTCTCTCTCTCTCTCTCTCTCTCTCTCTCTCTCTCTCTCTCTCTCCCCTTGACACGTGAGCTGCCTTAAGAATGTTGTTTCAGGAACATCAGTCATTGGGATTGACCTTGTCAAGACAGACGGCGGCGAGATTAAGCCAGAGAAAGTGCGGGCCCGTAAGCGCGCATATGCTATAGAAAATGGGAAACAATTATAAATCGGGAGCATGTGCGACACCTGGAAGCAGGCAGAGACCTCCTTGAAGCGGACCGAACAACAACACCTTTGCACATCCCGCCTCCCTCGTGCGCTTTCTCCCCTACCGCATGGTTCTCTGACTGAACCAAAGTTTATTTTGCAGTGAACCTTTAATTAAGACGTCCTCCAATCTATTTCTTCGCTGAAGCCAACCCTTCTACAAGGTAAAGTGTTCTGTATACCAATGTTCTTACTCAGTTACGTAAAATTTCCTATTCTTCATTAAAACTTCCGACTTAGTTTCAAAGTAGTAATGTTCGTATCAGCCTCACTTTGCCAGTGCAGTGTTAACATTTAATAAGTACTTTTATTGTTTGGAATACGTATGTTAAAGACATCACGTCGCACCCTCCATGCGCTGCCTTCTCTTTACTCGATGCCCTGTGCCTTTCTGCCCTTAATTCACAAACCTCTCTTTACAGAGGGACTGTGGATTTTCGCCTTGATTGTGACTGCATTCACAAGGATACAGCAGTCTTCTTTATTTGTCCATGTACCTTGATTATTACTATACCCCCCACTTTTTTTCCGTTTTCCTGCTCAAATAGCAGTCAGATCCCAGGATTTCATTTGGTGAGTAAGTAATTGTTTTTCCGAGTCCAAACATGCCCAGAAACTAGCATTTTCCCAGGTAAAACATAAGAAATTACGATCTTTGCCTTAGATCCCGCAATCTGCAAAGCTTCAGCTTGATTTCTTGCCCCACTGCAACTTGCAGTTATCAGCAATTAGCCCTGTTAAAGCTGGATGCGAGACGATAAACGAATCTAGAGTAAAATCCGCAAGCACAATCAAGGAAGTTCCACATTGTAAGTACAGAGATATATTTTAGTTTATTTTAAAATAGGAACGTATTACAATCGTGACAGGAAATATTCTTAGAGAATCGAAAGACCACGTACATGCCCTAGAAAATTTTGCGGTGAGAAGAGAGCTTTGATAATCGACAACGCAATTGCATGTTAGCCTGGATGTTTTCATGTTAGGATAGCTAGGAAGTGAAGCACAAACAATCTAAATTCAGTGAAATATCAAAAAATTTCTTCTCGCCACGTGTTCCGGACAATTCCCGTACACATATAACCCAGGCCAGCATTACTGTCTGCTGGCTGCTGCTCTCTCTCGCTCTCGTTAGGAAAATAGGAATTTCATTAAGAGAAACAAAAACTCCGTCGAATCGTAGGAAACATTTTTAAATGTTTTTTTTTTTATTATTAACATTCGTTCAACTCCATTCCCTTTGTCATTAGTTTATTTTGTTTATTCGTTTACTTTTCCTTTGTATAAACATTCCTTCCATTCATTACTTGGTCATTCACACTCAGGCATAAAATAACTTTCCTTAAAACCCCTTCGTACGCTGTACGCACAGTAATAATTCTACGCTCAGGTATTCTGTGCGTGACTAATTGAGTTTGTTTTTTATCAGGTTTAAGGGCAAATGGCAAATCTATGTTTAATACTATGAATTGGTTGTTAGTTAAACTTAGGTTTGTCATTTGCCCTTAAATCTGATAAAAAAAACATGAACTCGACTTCCTAGTAACGTTTGATAAATTCATTGCTAGCAACAATTACAAGAAAGACGAAGTATGTATTAAGGGAATTCTTCTAAACATCCTAACCAGACACATCAACACACATCTCCTGCCTAAAGGATTTATGATAGCTAAAAACTCACTCCTCAAACTAGTCGTTATAACCACTTGATTGGATAAAGACGGTAAAACTGTTAATGAACAAGAACTTATACCAAGAAAAGATCAGCGAACTTTTTAATGACACAGCTAACCTATGAGAAATTAACAGGTAACCCGAGCCACAATATCCATGTAGATTTCTTCAGAAAAATCAGAAACATCGGTAAAAGTAAGAAAAAATATAGAAATTTTGGAAAATTTAAAGCAATCAATCCCAAATTACCTTATTTCTCTGGCCTCCCCAAAACTCTCAAAGACAACATCCCTTTCGTCCCATAATCTCGTATGCTGGAGGTTTTAACTACAGAATTTCAAAATGGTTAGCTGAGTTACTATCCCCCTTTTTATGAACCTTTTCCCCTAGTCGTATAAAACATAGAGAAGACTCTAGCAACAAATTTAGATCAGCCAATATCAATATCCCTTTACATAACATAAAAATTCTCAGCCTAGACGTAGACTCTTTTTTTTCACAAAAGTACCCATAAAAGATGTATTAATGTTCCTAAAAAAAACTTGAGCCACTTGCTGACCACGTCCTCATAGAATTGAATAAAATAATGCAACTTGTAGAGCTTTGCATCACTAATAACGTCGTTTCCTTTGGAGATAACTTTTACCATAGAAAAATTTGGTTGCTGTAAGGGAGGGGGGGTTGGGGGGGACGGTTCCGCTCTGTCCCGTGTTAGCAAACTTATATATTGAGTATTTCGAAACAGTAATTGTAAACCCTGTCAGACCTGCAGATATATTTGGCTTCCTTATTTAGACGACATACTAGGAAAGTGAGTGGGGCGACTTTGATGTCTTTTCGATCGTAAAATTTAAAGTAGAATGGGAAACAATAACAAAATCCCCTTTTTAGATGTCTTAATCATCAGAACTAATAACTTCAAATTCACTGTCTTCAGAAGAGCGACATTCTCACTTTCATATATACATTTTTACAGCTATCTTGACAATTGCTTCCCAGAATTTCTTAACGAACTTGAAACAATCAGAAATCAACTTATTTTGTTAGAATGCCCCAAACACATAACAGAAAAAGGAATACATAAAGCAAAGAGCATTTTTTTAAAACCCACAGAAAATAAAGAAATCATAATCCCTCACGTGGACAATTTACGAGAGATCACAAAAACCTTAGGCCACTCCAACCCTTTCATCTTCACTTATCTGAATACAACAAGGAAATCATTATTTAACGTCTAGCAGAAACCAGTTTGTAAAAACGTAGGAGTTTAGGCAATTCCCTGTAGGGACTGTGATAAGTTGTGCTAAGGATACACACGTAAATCTAAATCTCTCTTGGAGAGATTAACTCAGCATAAATGCTCAGTTAGATATGGTCAAAATAGTTCGGCAATTTTTCATCATGTAAGTAACACAAACCATACCATAGACTGAAACTCATCCCGAATTTCATACAAGAGCAGCTGTCGATACAAATATCAAATGGTGGAATCTTCACTGATAAATCAACAAGATAATAGGATCAACCTTTCCAATTGAGCATGGGATTCTGACCAAATAGACAATGTCTTCCTTAAGACAACGATGAACAGGATAAAGAAAATTAACAGAAACTACGACGGCTCAGCAACGACCCCAGGCATCACCTAGGGGTATTTCTCCCACTACATATATCGCCAATGAAATTTCTTCAGTCATTCACTGCTTGATAAGGGTGGTAGTCAGAGCACTAAAATATAGTCCTTAGCTTTAAACCAAAGTGTTTTGATGAGCCTTTTATCTTTGAGGGATATACATATTTACTACGACATCTAAATGACAAATCCCCTTTATTGAATTCTAACAAGGCTTTTGCCTCTGTGAACGCCTCTGCATCATCATTAATTCCCTTGGCGTTTAAGTAGTTATTCACCCTTCAATAAAAATTTACACTGGTTGGGACAGAACGCCATATACACCATTCTACACCAAAGCCAACTCTTCTACAAGAGGGACCTTAGCTGTGGATTTCTGCCTTGATTGTGCCTGCATTCACAAGGATACTTCATTCTTTACCTCGCCCCTTGTACTTTGATTATTACACAGGAATTGCTACCTGTTAGATTGCCATTCGAATCTTCTCTTCGTTTTTTATGTAAATACATGTAATTTTAAGTTATCCTAAATTGTCTATCTAAATAAATTTCTTGATGAGTAGAACCTTCAGCACAAGCATAACCCCTTTGTTTTGAATTTTTCCTGCCCAAACAAGTCAGATCCCAGGATTTTCATCTGGTAAGTAAGTAGTTATCGTTATGAGTATAACATGCCCAAAGATTTAGCATTTTCCCAAGTAACGCCCATAAAATTGGTGGGTCTGGCTAGGAAGAATGGAAAAATATAGTACACTTTATATATATATATATATATATATTATATATAGTATATATATATATATATAAATATATATATATATATATATATATATATATATATATATATATAGATCTAATATATATATATAGATCTATATATATATATATATAGATCTATATATATATATCTATATATATATATATATATATAGATCTATATATATATATAGATCTATATATATATAGATCTATATATATATATATATATATATATATATATATATATATATATATATATATATATATATATATATATTCAATCAGATGAGAGCATTAAAAAGGGTCCAGGAATCCACCAAACATTGTGAAGAATATTTTATTAGGAACGTTTCATACTACTTCAGAGTACATCTTCAGCCTGTAATTATAAATTGTGACAATTTAATTAACAGTAAAATAACACATTAAGACTAAAACATTAGATAATAAGTTAATTAAAAACCTTAGAGAAACATTTAAAACAAGCAATAGACTAAAACTTTAAGAAATATGGTAATTAAAATTTATAGAAACATTTAAAACAAATAATGAGAGGACAAGTACCCTAAGTGAAAGTAGAGAAGGGAATGATTTGAAAACACAGTTCGGCCAGATCTCAGTTATGCTAAATACAACGTGGCAGCAGCCACGTTTGCATTTAGAGAAGGAACCAGTCGTTTGATGTCTAATGACTCGAAGTGTACGTTTAACGTAATTGTTGGGAGTGCTGTCAATGATTGAGAAATATGTTTTATCAATATTAATTTTACATATTTTGGCGTGGTTACGGATATTGGATAATTCTGGATTTGTTATTCGTTGTCCTGTTCTGTAGCTAACACCTAAGTGACTAGAATATCTCACTTTTAGTAACCGTTTGGTCGAATCCGACGTAAATACCAGGACAACCCGGACAATTAAATTTATAAATGACGTCGGATCTCATGAACGGTGGTAGTTTTTTTTTTGTGTGTAAAAAATGTGCCAATTTTTTTAATGGGTTGACAGAATCAAGTTTAATTTTAAACAACCTATTTCACTTTCAATGATTTTCCTTATTCGCTCGCCTAATTTGTTTTTATATGTAAAAGGATGGTACAGTACATTACTAACTTCTTAACATCATAGGAAGGAACTTGCTCAGAAAAATTATTATTTAAAATTCTATTTACTACATTATAAAAAAACATTTACTGGATAAGAATTGTTAATAAAATACCTCTTTAAAAATTCAATTTCTTCGTGAAATAAATGCCAATTTGAGGTATATTTCATAGCTCTAAAAACCAGGGTTGAGATGGCATTAATTTTAAAATTCAAGAAACAAAAACTATAAAAATTATTAACCCAAACCCGAAAATGTATGTTTCCTAAAAATGGTAGTGTTGAGTCTATCATTTTCCTTACAATCTTCAGATCTAAAAATGACAAGCAGTTATTATTCTCGTTTCCATAGTAAAATTTATATTATGATGCTGGCTATTCACAAAATCCAAGAAGGCTTCACTTTGCCACTTATATTTAAAAATAATAAAAAAGTGTCATCACCAATACCTTCGATAAAAGTGTGGCTTAAAATTAGAAGGGCATTCTGTTAAAAATTTTGATTCTAAAAGTCCTAAAAATATCTGCAAATATAGGGGCCAACGGGGACCCCATAGCCAAACCCTCGACCTGCGAGTACAATTTGGAATTAAAAGTAAAAACTGAATCTTGCACTGCAAGTTCTAAAGTTGTTTGAATAAAATTCTATCAAATCCATGGAAGCATGTGGGTATTTAAAAAACTTTATCTAAAATAATCTCAATTGTTTCTTCTACTGGTATGTTTTGTAAAAAGTGATTCAATGTGAAGACTTATCATGTAAAGATCTGAATCTTGTCTGACAACAATTAATTCCTGAAATTCGTAGCCATTTTTAACTGTGTTAACAGTGTTTGCAAATTCAGACAACAATTTGGCCACATATTTAGAGATGTTAAAGTTAGGACTTTTAATGGATGACACTATAGTGTCATCCATTAAAAGTTAGGACTTTTAATGTTAAAGTTAGGACTTTTAATGGATGACACTATAGTGTCATCCATTAAAAGTCCTAACTTTAACATCTCTAAATATGTGGCCAAATTGTTGTCTGAATTTGCACATCCTGTTAACACAGTTAAAATGGCTACGAATTTCAGAATTAATTGTCAGACAAGATTCAGATCTTTACATGATAAGTCTTGACATTGAATCATCTTTTACAAACATACCAGTAGAAGAAAAAACAATTGAGATTATTTTAGATAAAGTTTTTAAATAACCACATGCTTCCATGGATTTGATCGAATTTTATTCAAACAACTTTTAGAACTTGCAGTGCAAGATTCAGTTTTTACTTTTAATTCCAAATTGTACTCGCAGGTCGAGGGTTTGGCTATGGGGTCCCCGTTGGCCCCTATATTTGCAGATATTTTTATGGACTTTTTAGAATCAAAATTTTTAACAGAATGCCCTTCTAATGTTAAGCCACACTTTTATCCAAGGTATGTTGGATGACACTTTTTTATTATTTAAATATAGTGGCAAAGTGAAGCCTTCTTGGATTTTGTGAATAGCCAGCATCATAATATAAATTTTACTAGGAAACCGAGGATAATAACTGCTTGTCATTTTTAGATCTGAAGATTGTTTAAGGAAAATGATAGACTCAACACTACCATTTTTAGGAAACTACATTTTCGGTTTGGGTAATAATTTTTATAGTTTTTGTTTCTTGAATTTTAAAATTAATGCCATCTCAACCCTGGTTTTTAGAGCTATGAAATATACCTCAAATTGGCATTTATTTCACGAAGAAATTGAATTTTTAAAGAGGTATTTTATTAACAATTCTTATCCAGTAAATGTTTTTTATAATGTAGTAAATAGAATTTTAAATAATATTTTTCTGAGCAAGTTCCTTCCTATGATGTTAAGAAGCTAGTAATGTACTGTACCATTCCTTTTACATATAAAACAAATTAGGCGAGCGAATAAGGAAAATCATTGAAAGTGAAATAGGTTGTTTAAATTAAACTTGATTAAAAAAAAACTTGATTTCTGTCAACCCATTAAAAATTGGCACATTTTTTACACACAAAAAAAAACTACCACCGTTCATGAGATCCGACGTCATTTATAAATTTAATTGTCCGGGTTGTCCTGGTATTTACGTCGGATCGATCAAACGGTTACTAAAAGTGAGATATTCTAGTCACTTAGGTGTTAGCTACACAACAGGACAACGAATAACAAATCCAGAATTATCCAATATCCGTAACCACGCCAAAATATGTAAAATTAATATTGATAAAACACATTTCTCAATCATTGACAGCACTCCCAACAATTACTTAACGACACTTGATTCATTATTACATCAAACGACTGGTTCCTTCTCTAAATGCAAACGTGGCTGCTGCCACGTTGTATTTAGCATAACTGAGATCTGGGCCGAACTGTGTTTTCAAATCATTCCCTTCTCTACTTTCACTTAGGGTACTTGTCCTCTCATTATTTGTTTTAAATGTTTCTATAATATTTTTAATTACCATATTTCTTAAAGTTTTAGTCTATTGCTTGTTTTTAAATGTTCTCTAAGGTTTTTAATTAACTTATTATCTTTTAATGTTTTAGTCTTAATGTGTTATTTTACTGTTAATTAAAATTGTCACAATTTATAATTACAGGCTGAAGATGTACTCTGAAGTAGTATGAAACGTTCCTAATAAAATATTCTTCACAATGTTTGGTGGATTCCTGGACCCTTTTATATATATATATATATATAGATCTATAGAATATATATATATATATATTATATATATATATATATATAGATAGATAGATATATTTATATATATATATATATCTATATATATATATATATATATATATTATATATATGTATTATATATATATCCTCTATCTATCTATCTATCTATCTATAGATATATATATAATATATATATATATATATATATATATATATATATATATATATATATATATATATATATATATCTATAGATAGTAGATAGATAGATATATATAATATATATATAATATATATATATATATATATATATATCTATATCTGTATCTCTATATCTATATCTATATATATATCTCACATATCCACAGGTGAAAAATAAGAGACAGGGTGGAGGTCCTGACCGGTTTTGGCTTTATTTTCAAGCCATTGACAAAGGACTGATACTTAGTATTAGAATTCACAAGTATATATACTATAAAGACAGTACTGATGAACATACACACAACCGTTTGAGACTGCAGATCCACCCACAGGCAGGTGTCAAGGTAGGAGTGGCTTTCAAAAATCATTTGGCTAAAATTTACAATAAATTCTCAAGGGATACTACCGCTTAGGGTACAAGTCCACACATGACAGGTGTCAGAGAGGCGGGGTTGAACATCGCATTACCACTACCGCCCCCTTTACTGTGTTTACAAATATAATAATCCTATTTCCATATATCTTTACAGCCTACCTTAAAATTTAAACAGTTTATAAATTTCTTTTGATATTAAAGGATCAAGTTTATACATTCCTTGACTGATGTTCATATTATTGTTGTAACTTTCTTTTATAAAACTAGATTCAATGATATTCCTTTCCAATGCATTATTAGAACACACCAGCTTTTTTTTTGCCCCTTCCCAGTTAATAGCATGATTGTTCTCACTAACATGTACAAATATACCACTATTTCCCTGTGCATATCTCTCACATTGTTTATGTTGTTCTATTCTTTTTTCCAGTGCTTTCCCTGTTTGACCAATGTAAAAGTTGTCACAAGACTTACACGGGATTTTATATACACATCCTTTAGCATTGTCGGGGGAGTTCTTAATAAGTACCTGTTTCATTGTTTTATTGTTTTTAAAAAGTACATTAGCACCAAAATTCTTCAGGAGATGTGGGCTATCTCTCATATTATTATTATAAGGTAGTACAAGCAAATTTTTGTTGTTGTAAGGTTCTTGTTAGTTTTGGTACATGGTCTTTTTTGCCGCTTCTAATGCATTGTTTAGTACATTATCTGGATATTTCAGTTTCTTGCCTGTATTCCGAATCTTATCTATCTCCTCATCTATATATTCTGGGCTACATACCCGTAGTGCTCTTAGAAACATGGATGCAAACACTGATCTTTTAACCTTATTGTTATGTCCAGAATAGAAATGTACATAGGAAGAAATATTGGTAGGTTTTCTGTAAACATTATACTTAAACCCACTACTGTTTCTCCGTATGAGGACATTCAAAAAGGGTAGGCATTCATCTTTTTCTATTTCCATAGTAAATTTAATTGATGGTACTAATTGATTTAAACTGGCAAAAAAGTTATTTACATCTTCGTTCCCTGACCATACACAAATTATGTCGTCAACATATCTAAACCAAGGTACATTGCGTGGAATTATATTGTTTAAAATTTTCTTTTCAAAAAATTCCATATATAAATTACTTTGCACTGGGAACAGAGGGTTTCCCATTGCCATACCAAAATTGTGAGTATAATTTTCCATTGAATTCAAATTTACAGTCTATAACACATAATTTTATCAGTTCAATTAAGGTGCTTTTAGATAATGGAATATCCAGTTGTTTGTTTTCTAATAATTCCGATAGAAACTCCAATAAATCATCAATAGGCACTTTTGTGAATAGAGATGCTACATCAAAGCTCACAAGTTTCGATTCACTATTAATTTGTACACTATATAGTTTATCTATCAAGTCTACATTATTCTTAATATTGGCATTAGAGATGTTACCTACCAATGGGTTAAGGATGTCCACTAAATATTTTGCTAATTTATAAGATGCGGAACCCACTGAGCTGATAATTGGTCTGGCAGGGAAGTGTATATAAAATCCCGTGTAAGTCTTGTGACAACTTTTACATTGGTCAAACGGGGAAAGCACTGGAAAAAAAATAGAACAACATAAACAATGGGTGAGATATGCACAGGGAAATAGTGGTATATTTGTACATGTTAGTGAGAACAATCATGCTGTTAACTGGGAAGGGGGCAAAAAAGCTGGTATGTTCTAATAATGCATTGGAAAGGAATATCATTGAATCTAGTTTTATAAAAGAAAGTTACAACAATAATATGAACATCAGTCAAGGAATGTATAAACTTGATCCTTTAATATGAAAAGAAATTTGTAAACTGTTTAAATTTTAAGGTAGGCTGTAGAGATATATGGAAATAGGATTATTATATTTGTAAACACAGTAAAGGGGGCAGTAGTGGTAATGAGATGTTCAACCCCGCCTCTCTGACACCTGTCAGGTGTGGACTTGTACCCTAAGCAGTAGTATCCCTTGAGAATTTGTTGTAAATTTTAGCCAAATGATTTTTGAAAGCCACTCCTACCTTGACAACTGCCTGTGGGTGGATCTGCAGTCTCAAACGGTTGTGTGTATGTTCGTCAGTACTGACTTTATAGTATATTTACTTGTGAATTCTAATACTATGTATCAGTCCTTTGTCAATGGCTTGAAAATAAAGCTGAAACCGGTCAGGACCTACACCCTGTCTCTTATTTTTCACCTATGGATATGTGTGATAAACGAATCACGTGCTAAAGTGATTATAATCATATATATATATATATATATATATATATATATATATATATATATATATATATATGAAATGAGAATTGAGAAAATAAGACGAACACCATTGTGAATGTAATTCATTAACTTGCATATGCAAGGTTTGATTTTTTTTTGTATGGTCCTTTTACGTTGCATGGAACCAGTGGTTTTTCAGCAACGGGACCAACGGCTTTATGTGAAGTGAACTTCTATCACCAGAAATGCACATCTCTCACTCCTCAATGGAATGGTCGAGAATCGAACCCACGACCACCGAGGTGAGACGCTAATTCCATACCAACCACGCCGCTGAGGCACTTGTTTTGATTTTGCTGTCCTATCAAAATTATCAGAAAGCGAGTATGGTTGAATATTGTATCTGTTGACAGTACACTTTGAAATGGTGTTGTCAGATGTCTTGATAATGATATCTACTGCTTAAGGTCACCTTGAACATTTTTGTAAATGTCGTCATTGACTCCCACGGTGACAGAGTGGGGTCCTGAAATGTGAACACAATTTTTTTTTATAGTGTAATGATGAAGATTGCTGTCTAAAGGCCATGACCAAGGGCAAAGACAGGTCTCAGGTGTTCGTGCGTTCGGTGGAAGTAGGTAGTTCGGCGGAAGTAGGTACACTCCTGAATCTGGCTTTACCCTGGACAGTTATCGCTATTTTGGTGCTCCTTTAAAGGTTTGTGGGGTTGAGCTCGACCCAAGTGCCCAGAAAAATTTGTGAAAATTCAAAAACTGCAGCGATGCTGCACATTTTAATTTCTAAAATCAATTTCACCATTGCCGAACACTACTAAGAAGATAAATCATACACATCTAAAAATTTAATATTTATTACAAATATATTTAAAAGATAAGTATATAAAAAATAATTTACGAAAATATTTACAAAAAATACAAAACAAGCCATATACACACAAAAATTGAAGGAATCCTTCCAGAAACTATTATTTACAATATGTGACTGCCAGAAAAGGTGTCGGACCCATAGAGGTCAAAATCTGAAACAAGAAAAAAAGGGTAAGTTTTTTTGGCCCCCAAAAAAGCCAAAATTTAAAAAAAAAATTTGGTACCTAAATGGAATAGGAAGTGGCTAATTTTTTTCTATAGAATAAACTCATATTATCCTAGAACAGAATTATGTAAAAAGATCTGCACTAAGATGTAATTTAATATTATATCAGAAATGTTATTCTCTCTCTCTCTCTCTCTCTCTCTCTCTCTCTCGAACAATAATTTACGAAAATATTTACAAAAAATTCAAAATACGCTGCATGCACACAAAAATTGAGGGAATCCTTCCTAACACTACTATTTATAATAGGTGACTACCAGAAAAGGTGTCGGACCCATAGAGGTCAAAATAAAAAAATAAAAAAAAGGTATGTTTTTTGGCCAAAAAAATTGACAAAATTTCACGAATTATTTTGGTACCTAAATTAAATAGGAAAAGGCTAATTGTTTTATAGAATAAACTCATATTATCCTAGAATGGAATTATGTAAAAAGATCTGCATTAAGATGTCATTTACTCTCATGTCAGAAATGTTATTCTCTCTCTCTCTCTCTCTCTCTCTCTCTCTCTCTCTCTCTCTACTGTGTGTCATGATTTATTGACATAAGCTCATGTAATCTATCACCAGAAAAGGCAGAGACCCACCCCCTCTCTCCCCCTCTTGTGTGTAATAATCTCAAGGTCATTCCCCTTTGGTCAAAACTCTCGTTACACAAACTAGGCTTCTTGCCATATAGAGTTGTCAGCAACCTCTAAATTATCATCAAAATTACTTTATAATTCCATTAGAAGTAAGTTGATGACATCCATCCCCAGAGAATACAGCCTACTGGCCATTGTTGATTAAAAAAAAAAATCAGAAATTGGCATTCGCAAGAAATTGGAATAAATGGCAATATAATTCTTCTCAGTCACAACCAATGGCACCATAATGTACACTCACCACGTACCTAGAGTTTCCAACAATATAAAACTATCCGAGAGTCAACAGTGTTAGACAGGAAATCACTACTTGATAGCATGTTCAAAACAAACTATTACTCAGAAAAGGGGAAAGGACTTAGGCAAGGCAAACGCAAGTTTTGACATGATTGTAGTTTGCGTTTTGCTATGCTCTTGCAGATCGATCACACCCAGATTCGAGATAGACGATGATTTATGGGAAAAAAATATATTTTTTGAAACACCCCTCGGGTCATGCTCAATCCTGCTAACCTATCCAGGGTTTAGTTAGATTTCTTGGGTGGGACTATTAGTTGTATATGACGTCACGAACTCTTCCAGTGTACTGAACTTGTGGAGAAAGTTTGTACACGAGTGTGTACATTAAGATGTACCCTTTGATAAGAGGTATCGAAGGAATTTTCAGTTCACTGTGATTTAATACTGATACCCGGAGAGATGGGGTGGTGCCACCGCAGGGACTGTGCAAAATGGACATAAGAGGTAAGAGTCGTCGAAAATTTCCAATAATACTTTTTTCTTTTCAATACTTTGAACTGTCCGGGATATCTGCTGTGTCGGGCAACTACTAAGGAACTTTTCTCTCATATTTAATTTACGAGATTTTTTCATATTTTGTTTGTGATAACCCATTTACTGAATGCGTTATTATATCAGTTACAATGAATGTTAATGAGGGGTGTTCCTTTTGACAGGGACTCTGTTGCTCTGTCGGCCTTGTGAACTGACAATTACCAATTTTGATAAGCCCTTGTGTGTATCAAGGAGTGAAGAGACTTGTACTATGTGACTTCTTTTTACTTTGTGGAGAGAATATGTATTTGGGTCTGAAGAGAGAAATCTTATTTACTGTTTTGTTAATGGGTTTACTTCAGTTAACTAGGTCTGGTTTTAAACAGTTTGTTTTCCATGTGTTTAGTTCAATTAAGAAATCTATATTTCAAATGGTAAAGTACCTCTAATTTTTCTTATGGGTAGACTCTTGCATATCCTTTAATATGTAAATATATTTTTTTATAATTATGGATCTAATCTAATCACCTAGGTAATTATTGTTTGTGAGTTTTGTTGAGAGAGAGAGAGAGAGAGAGAGAGAGAGAGAGAGAGAGAGAGAGAGATACCATTCCTAATTTACAATGGGTTCCCCCCTCCCCACCTTGTAACACAAACACATACAAACACACTGTGGCGGGATCACAAGTGGGCAAAACCCCCCACATAAATTTAACCAATCAGCCACATTTTCCTCTTCACTCTATGGAGTGCACGGAGGACAACTGACTTACTTACATACACACAGAACCCAAAACACAAATTCATGGGGTCACCTCAACTCCAGATACTCAGGGCTAGGCTATGCTGTTTGCTGGACGAGCTCACTGAGACACCAACAACTGCCGCAAACCAGCACACACCTACAACAAAGAACTATAATCACACAACTCAACAACAATACAACAACAACCAAGAACCACAACCACACAGCACAACAAAAACAAAACAAGCAACCAAGGACCACAACCCCACAACCCAACAACACAACAACAACACAACGCCCAAGGACCGCAACCCCACATTCTCATACGGCACATTCACTGCACTCAACATATACACAACAAAAATCATATACACAGCCTTTCGTACTTCCTGCTCACTCTCACTTTGCTACTTCCATTCTGATCCCTCTTAGCCCCGTCTGAATACAATGAATCAACTTCCATACTAACATCCATGCTCTTTATTACGCTCTTCTTACCCTTCTTTCTACCTACCTGTTTCCACTCACTGCTATTTAAATCACTCTCATCCTGCACCTTATCCTCAACTCTATGGTCACCTTCATCTGTCCTTTTTTTAGCAATTTTCTTACCCTCAACTTCCTTATTACCATTATGCTCTGATCTCTCCCTATCCTGTGTCTTCTTCTTCCCCTCACTCGCCACAACCTTATCACTTTCATCACTCATACTCTCATCCACTTGTTCTTTCACTTTCTTAATCACTCCTGGCCCATCACAAGATCCTGTAGGCCTACCTCCTACTGCTCCCTCTCCCATGAATCCCTTCATCATCTCTTGCACTACATTCATCATTACTCCGAATTTTTTGTCCATTTTCTCAACTATTCTCTGTACCACTCCTTTCCCCTCTTCTTTCATTTCCACTTTCGCACTCCTTAGCATTCCTCTCATTTCCTCTAACTCGCTCTTCAGCTCCTCACACTGTACCCTTAACCTCTCATTCTCCACTTCCAATCTTTCCTTAGCTTCCCTCGCCAACTGCAACTCCTCCTTCAGCCTCTCCATCTCCTTCAACCCTTCCGTCCTCACTTTCTCCACCAATCACACAACTCATTACCCCAATTGTCCTGCAACTGCCACACCAGCAGTCTGTTCAGGTGCCAAAGCGGGCAAGACCTCCCACAGAAATTTAACCAATCCAGCAGCCAAACTCTCCCCCAGCCACACTTTCCTCTTCATGCTATGGAATACATGCAGGGCAATTGACTTACCTACACAGAACACAAAAAACAAACACATGTAGTCACCCCAACTCCAGATACTCAGGGCTAGGCTGTGCTGTTCGCTGGATGAGTTTGCTGAGACACCAACTGCAACTCCTCCCTCACCCTCTCCATCTCATTCAACCCTTCCATCCTCACTTTCTCCACCAATCACACAACTCATTACCCCAATCATCCTGCAGCTGCCACACCACCACTCTTTGTTCAGGTGCCAAAAAATTCTGTGTTCTCATATATTGAGAATGTTTTTATCTATTACCATGAAAATGGAGTGGTAGTGGGTTAGTTTTGATTATAAGATATTGCAGATGTGTGATAGTAGAAGTAGTGATGTCAGTCATCAGAAGAATAATTGGCTATTCATATTCTCATGGTAGTGGCCATTGGTGTTTTTTGCAGCAAAACAAAGGAAAGAATTTTCAATAAATCCTTCCAACGAATGCTATGATTGTCAATTTGAGAAAATAATTTTAATAGAGATTACCACTTACCTTCTCAAAGAAATTCTTAGCCCATTGACTACCTTCTCTGCTTTGTATGCAGCAAAGGGCCTTAATGAAAATGTACTGTATCATCCATGATGACAACACCGCAACATGTTTACCATAACTGACACAGTTGAGTGGACGTATACTTGGTGCTATGATGATTGTGTATTGGACAACAAAATAAATATTCCTCAAAATCAGTCAACTGCTGACCCTCTAATTTTCTGTTAGTCCACTCATCTGTATCAGTACTGTAAATGAACCATGAGGCTATAATAGTCTCTCAAAACACTGAAATCCAGATAAATTTAATGTATAACCTAAATTGGATATGTAAAATGTAAAAAGCTTGATCATAGTACGCACTTCCATACATAAGTTTGAGACAATGAGAAACGAGTGTGTGGGGCTTCTTTCCTAACTCTCTAGCTATGCCAAGGTCAGGTGTTTGGATATCCACAACGAATGTTGAGGAAATAAAAAGTTCAGGAGTAAATAAATTGCCTTAATCAATAAATTCTGATATTTCGTTATATTGCTCAAATAACTGGAAGGTTTAAAACATGCTATGCCAAAATACACCTGATATTTAAAAAGATATTCAAGAAAACCTATGTGACAACGGGTTTCAAATGGCTAGTAGGTTATGAGATTTGTGCAGCTCTAAACTGACATTTTTTTAGAGTCAATACTGAGTTTGCCTTCTTGAGGGCTTGAAGAACCCGTGTTGAAATCTGCTGATGTTGCTCCCAGGTTAAAGCATAAATCACTATGTTGTCAAAGTACATGGCACAATTTTCAATCCCAGAAAGAACCTTGTTCATCAATCTTTGGAAGCAGCCTAGCACGTCTTTTAAACCAAAGGACATCGCTTTGTAGTAGTAAAACCTGTCTTAGGTTGTAAAAGCAGTCAGCGGATGCGACTCCACTGAGAGGGGAACCTGCCAGTCTAACTTGCTTAGGAAAGGGCCTTTACCTAGGCTGTCCAAGCATAAATCTATCCTCGATACTGAGTACTGCTCTGGCCTTTGTGACTTCGTTCAGTTTTCGAAAGTTCACACATAATGTATCTCCTCTTCTTTCTTTTAGTACTAGCACACCGGGGACAACCAAGCACTAGTCCTTGGTTCGATTAAACCAAGTTCTAACTGCAGTTTCACTTGTTGTTTTATATGCTCAGCCTTTTGTGGAGTCACTCCATAAAATCCTTGGGCTATTGCCCAAGTGTTATCCTCAAGGTTTATGTGGTGCTTGAGGACCAAAGGTACAGCCAAGTATGTCCTGTACCACTTCACTGTATTCTGATAGTAATGTTTAACATCTTCTCTCTGTTCCTCCATCAAACCCAGTGTGATGTACTCAATGTTCTAAAGACCCTGAGAGCTAGATTCTGGCAGATGGGGGACCATAACCATGCCCACCAAATAGGAAGTAGAGGGACTGGAGGCAGAGTCTTCATTGTCTGATTGGGTCTTGTAGGTCTTATGAATGTTTACATGAAGCCACTTGGCTTGAATGCCCACAATTAATGAGGTAATTCAGATTACTTCTCTCGGTGAGAACCTGATGGGGGCTGGTAAACCAGTAAACTGGGTATCTAGCAGCTGAGATTCTCCAGTCTTGAGATCACAGACCTCATCTCCCATGGAAAATTTTCGTTGCCTGGCTTTTTCATCAAACTTAATCTTAAATCATTCCTGTGTTGCAGCTTCCGTTACTTGAGCAATGGCCGAAACTGCACATAATCAGTTTTGTATCTCAGGCAATTCTTTTACCCAGTCAGACTTTCGTGGGTCTGCCCATGTTTCATAGAAATTTCAATAGATCCCCTGGTAAAATGGGCATGAGGTAAGTCAAAGGGGCGTAGCCCATAGTTTTGGATGGACAGTGGCAAAGTGTGAATAGTGCATAGTGGAGGTTCTCTTCCCAATCACCACCATTCTCATGCTGGAGTTTTGTTAGTGATTTGTCAATAACTGATGAAATCTTTATGATGCCTTGGCTCTCAGGCTGGTATGACATGGAATGTATATACTTGATGCCATGGTTTAACATGCTGTTCCTAAGCTCATTACCTAAATTACGTCCTTGGTCGCTTTGAATATTGACTGGGAAGCCAATGCAACAAAAGAATTTTATTAGTACCTTGATGGCACTCTTGGAGGTTTTGTTCCGAACAGGGATGGCTTCTGTGTTATGTGTGAATCTATCTATAATGGTTAAGCAATGGTAGTTCCCTGCCTTACAGCGGCTGCACCATTTAGGTGTGTGATAGTCAATGACAAAGTCCTGAAAGGGCACACTAACAGAGGGGATGTTCTGCAACTTGGCCTTGGGTACCTTTTCATTCGGATTGCCTATCCTCTGATAGGACGGGCATGTAGGGACGTAGGTCTTAACAGGTTTACTTAGCCCTGCCCAGTAAAAGTTGTCTGTTAAGGTTTTGATGGTGTGGCTAACACCAAAGTGCCCTCTGATTCCATCATGCACTAAGCAAATGACCATCTGTTGCAGCTCCTTTGGCACTACCAGACACTTGCAAAGGACATTGGTAATATCTGTCTTACCTCACGAGACTTGGAACAGTACTTCATTTTCAAGGGTGTACTGGTCCTTGGAGCGGTCTCCCAGAGAGGCCAAATCTGTAGGGTTATTTTTGCAGATCATGGCTAAGGCTTTGGTTAGATACATCTAGTTTGGTGACTAGACAGGATGGTTAGGCTACAGTAGTAGTTATGGAAGATTCCATGAACCAAGGCACCTCTCTGAGACAGATGTCCTGTAAGGGACAGCATTCTGCTACTGTTGTGGGACGTCATTCATGTAGGTAGGTGACAAGAGCTCTCGGCACATAGTAGGAGAAATCCTCTATCTTAATTAAATCTCTCCACCACAGCTGCAAAATCCTAGGCTGGAAGAGATTCCATCCAGCAGGTAAAACTTATTTTTGTGGTAGATCCAATCTGTTCAGGTTTGCCCAGCTTTTTTAGGCAAACTACACCAGTTTTGTTGCCACCTCTCCAGCATAATTTTGCAGGCATGTGTGATAGCTTGCTTTATGAGAGCAAGATTCCCTTGCTCCTCTACAGACAACGAGTGCAGGGCAATGTATCTATTTCCTTGGATGTGTTTGTTTAAGATGAGCGCCACTTTGGAAGATGAGTTTGGGTAGTTCTCAAACACCCACTCAATACAGTCTAAACAGCCCTTGGGTTCGTTGTCTGAATATGGCAGGACTAGGTTTTTCACCCCTTGTAACATGGAGGGGGTGGCAGCTTGATTTGATGAATCAGCCTTTATTCACGCAAACTCGAGTTCATGAACCCTCTTAATAAAGAAGCAGACCCATCCCTTCAATATTGAATCTTTTATTTGGAGGCGAATGTATTTATATAATAATTATGCATAAACAAATTGAAGTCAGTAACATATGCAAAAAACCAAGCACACTCTAAGGTTCAAAAATGATACCACTCTGTCATTATTCTATCAATAGAATACAATGCAATAATATGTACAACAGGCTATATATACACCCATTTTGTCATATGGATATAAATATGTATTTTATTTTATTTTGGTGTATTTATTCATGAAATTATACGTCTATGTTCTTAGTAGATAGATAAATGCAATATAGTATTGAGAATTATTGGATGCATTTAATAAAATATGATATTCTGCTTTGGATTTATGAATCTCTAGCTTTTTTTTTTTTTTTGAATCTCCTGCATTTTTTTTAATAATCTCCAGCAAAAATTTTAGGTAGGGTTGACAGGTCTGAAAGAGGTGGTGCCAATGAAGATGGCACTAGTAGCAGTGGGGAGTGTCAATGAAGGTGGCACTAGTAGCCATAGGGGAAGAAGCTTTGATCTTGACACTTGTAAGCAGGAAGAAGCTTTGATCTTGACTGTCGAACAGACAGAGAGGGTTGGCACTTTAAAGTGAGGTACTCCCAGAGTAAGTAGGTAGGTCTGTATGCAGCACTCACTGGCATTCAGCAGCTCACATTAGGAAGTTAGGTGAACAGCCTACTTCAGAAGTTTTGTTCAGGTGAGTGTGGAGGAGTGTCAACGGAGAGGGCACTCATAGGGTTTGTCTTGCAAGACGCATTATGTTCCTATAACGCTGGGGCACTCTCAAAGTGTGTAAGCAGGTGGCATATGAAATGCGCATAGTGGTTCCAACAGGAACGTAACAGTATCCTCAGACAATCAACGGGGGGTCCTTAGAGGATGTAGGTAGCATAGCCTCAGGTGACATTCAGAGTGTGTAAGCAACATAGGCTTTCAAACTGACACCCTTACCAGTACTTCATGCTCCAAGGCTTCAGGTGGCACCCGCAGGCGAGTAAGCAACACATATCGATAACTTGCACTCTCACCAGTATACTTAACCCTTAATGGATGAATATACTCATATGAGCATTAATTACAGGTTTTGGGTGGTGGACAGGCTCACTCATGGTGAGTGATTTTGGGGAATTGGGCTGGAAGGAAGTGCTGTTACTTCTATAGCCAATAAATTCATTAATGGTAACTTTTAGAACGGCTAAAATCAAGTAGTTAACTCATGAGAGATTTAGTTGTGATCTTGACTACAAGGGAGGATGTACTGCTCTCTGCCTCACATGGAGTCTTTTTATAAATTTGCTCATAAATATACCAAGGGGTTTCTGTTGGTTATATTTCTTATCTTTTATTAGTGTATGTGAGTTATAAATGTAATTTGGCAAAGAAAAATGCAAAGAAATATTAGAGAAAACATGTATGAGTAAAAAAAAGATATTGCATCTTCATTCTTGGTAAATTTTTGTTAATACTTTGCATCATGTATGCTCAGAATTTGTTACTGATATTAATTCTTATCTGTTTTGATAATGTGTGAACTGTAATTATAATTTTACATAACAAAATTAAATCATTTCTTAAAGAAACCATGCATAACTTGGTAAAATTTACGATTGTGTTGTAAAAGAGGCCCCAGGCCCCACAAGGGGTTGCAAATAGGAATTTTCAACTTCTCGTGGAATGCATGGAAATTTTTTGGAATTTATTTTTCTTACACAATATGCATTTGTATATCTTCTTCTGTGATGTGTTTTTTCTTTTCTTAAATTGGCTGGCCTCAAAGTTATCCTGCCATGGGGTGCTGCATATTCATTTTCTACCCAGTTCCCTAAGGGTTAAGCAAATAATGCTTCCAGGGGGCACGCTCAATAGTGTCGGGTGGCGTAAACTGTAGAGGAATGAGTTCTGCCACAGGAACAGTGTTTTCCAAACTCAACAATGTGTCACTACCAGACTACACCAGGACTGTTCTCTTAAAAGGAATAGTAACTAGCCTTGCTAATTCAGAGGTAAGTTAACAACTGAATCCAGTATATATACTATATATATATATATATATATATATATATATATATATATATAGAACAAATAGGAGTGTCCCCACTACTTGTCTAACAGCAAGCTAGGATTTTTAAATTGAACAGTCAAAGTCATATGTCAAAAGAAGGAGACGAACGAAGATCGTGTAAACACTAGAATAAGGGAGTTTCTTGGCCTGATGTTTTGGCCACAGCATTTAAGTATGAATCAACTCGGACACTACGTTCTACACAACACTCTTGTTGCTTTTAAGATTATAAAAGGATATTCAATTTTATGTTTCTTTGGAATGATACATACGTTAAGTTAAGTCTTAACAAATTGATGGTAACGATATTAAATATGCAATACTAAGTTCAAAGAACAGAATTCTATGACACGTTCAGGAGGAATAAATGATTTCCAAAATTTGTACATTTGCGACTGAGCAATGTTAGATGGTAACTCTAGCTAGCTGTCTGAGCGAGCTACTGAGTAAGGTTGCCAGAAACTAATTTCTTTGGTGTTCAGTGATCATAATTTTCAACAAGGAAATACGCATCTTCCCATGATGGTAAGGTAAAGTGAAGGATGGTGGAGGATGATGCCTTTGATAGAAGGCAGTGGAGAAGGTGCATCAGGCAAAAGTGGCCTTAATGTAGGAATAATGGTGGGAAAGAAGAAGAGGGAAGGGCATGGAAAGAAAGGATACAATGAGATGCAAATCCAAGGGGTCGGAGACGAAGGTGCGGGACACTGCAGCAAACAAGGACAGGGTGAGAGATCTGATCAGATGGACCACTCTTGAGAGGGTGTGAAATCTGACAAACTAAGGGGCTGATTCCTTTCAACAGCTCTCGTGGAATTAGTCTAGGGACCAAAACACAATGGCGGAATGGGACGGTAGTCCCTAAAGTGTTTTGCTTCTCCTTAAATCTTAGGTTGTTATTGGCTTGAGGCCGCCGCCTGAATTGTGATGAGGGTATGACAGGACCCCTTTGAGACGTCATTAAGGAAACAATAGAATAAGAGTCAAGTCAAAAATATTGCCGGATCTCAAAAACATTAAAAAAAAAACAAGGTTTGCTTTACTCTAAGTTTTCCATGAGGAAGTCACTTTATTTCTTCCAATTTCCCTTATGTTTTTTTTTAATTCTGTCATATTGCAAAATTTTCCCTCACGATTTGGAATAAGAAAAATAAAAAATGAATAAATAAATAAAAAAAAGAAAGAAAAGAAAAAAAATGCATATATATATTAGATAGAATAAATTATAGATAGGTATGTAGTAAATCTGTATCTATGATCTATATATGTATATATATATATATATATATATATATATATATATATATATATATATAATATATATATTCTCCAATAATTTGCTTATGATTTTATAATTAACATTTCAAGTGGAGTACCAGTGTAAGCACATATTTTACAGAAATCTACAGCTAATATAATGTAAACATGAAACTGGCACATACTGACAATGAAGATGCTCCCAGTGCAAAATATTCACTTTAAAACATTGAGTCGAATACCTAATATGTCCATGCAAGCAAATATTGCATACACAGAAGTGACTCTAGCACCGAAATGTCTTCATTTTCCTCCAAAGTTTCTGGAGAAAGGAACATCCTACAAATCTCTCTCTCTCTCTCTCTCTCTCTCTCTCTCTCTCTCTCTCTCTCTCTCTCTCTCTCTCTCTCTCTCTGTCATACTTCTCAATTATTACTATGATAATGCTGTACGACTCTGGAACTTATCAAAGATATTTCACTATGACAGTGCAGAGGCATTAAAGTATACTGTACATAGCAAATAAAGTGCATTTTCTCAGCCTCTATATCAACATGCCATCAAAACTAATATGCTGTCAATAAGTAAGGTGATATGCATTTCAAATATGCGAAAAATTAGACATATTTAAAATGGGAAAAAGAATCACACGATATCAACAAGAATTAAAAAGAAAAATAGCAAGACAATGACAGTTCCTTTGCCAATTACGAAGAGCATTTACTATTTTATTGGCGTTCTTCTTTCCTATTATTCCATTTTAGCAAATTCTTGTGCCTCTTGTATTTTTGTAGTTGAGAATGAACGAAGTATTCTGGGAACTATACTACATAAGGAGCCCCACAAATTGAGGCTATCATTACCCACTAATAAGCCCTCCTTGTAAAGCCTTTTGGGACACAGCCCCACCATTACATTCTAGACAGGCCATGTACTAAGATACATCGCCCCATTCACCAATTTCTTGGTAATGGGATCTAACAATGATAACAATGATTATTCGAAGGTAAAAATTTTTTATAAGACGTCCTATATTCTCCTTATATGTTAAGTAAATAAATGTAAAGTCATGGGTTTTATATGAAAACAATAAACTAAAATGTTACTTTCGCTGATGTAAAAGTTTAGATAGATTTATTTAGAAACACGCACAAAAACTGGCTTGCCAAGAAAAAACTCTCCATAGTCCTTTGTAGTATTGTATGGACAACAATTGATTACAGTTAAGTTTATGAAGCTAATGGATTAAGCAATGAACCATAAACAACACTCAAAGATAAATTCACTTTACATTTGGAACAATTTTGTTTGAGATTCAGTGATATCCAGTCCAGGTATAAATGAAAAGGCTTCATTATATATATATATATATATATATATATATATATATATATATATATATATATATATATATATATATATATATATATATATATATATATATATATATATATATACATAGATATATATATATATATATATATATATATATATATATATATATATGTGTGTGTGTGTGTGTGTGTGTTTGTAGTTTATATATGTAGAATCTACTGGTCACATTTTTACCAGATACATATGCAACGGTAATAACCACAATGCCCTCGTTAAGAGGACATTGTGGCTATTACAGTTGCGCATATATATATATATATATATATATATATATATATATATATATATATATATATATATACATATATACATATATATATATATATATTAATATATATATATATATAATATATATATATATATATATACCTTCGAATAAATTCCCCTCCCTAAACAAAAGTCCCTTGTTGGAGAACTACGGGAAATGTTTTCTTGGATGACCAAGTCCCTGGAAGGCTTAGAGGACCCCTCCTGAATCACGCTATACTCAGTCCCCTTGTCTTCGGCTGTTCCCCGGTACTCTTACCAAACCCGCTATGTAATAAATCCTACAGCCATAAAAGTCTGACGCCATAATTCACGGGGTAAGTTTTTCACTGTTACATTTGCAGGGAACTTTTATTTGAATATCTTTTCAAAGCTCCCAATACAATTATTTATTCTATGAACTTTTTATTCCTTTAGAAATTGACCACCCCAACTATGAACACAGAAAATTCGAAATTAACGTGAAATACTCCTTATTGTGAGACAGTTATTTAGATCATCCAGAGCGAGCGTTAGCAGGAACCATAAAAAAAGATGGTAGGGGAAAAATGTACGCAGTGACAATGGCAGGTTCTTTTTTATAGCTTTATGGCCATTCTATGTACGTGATGAATCACAGTTCGAAGCTGCTGCACAGATTCTACTATGTAACTATTAAAACTCTCTCTCTCTCTCTCTCTCTCTCTCTCTCTCTCTCTCTCTCTCTCTCTCCTCTATATATATAATCTATGATATATATATATATATATATATATTATATATATATATATGTTATATATTATATAATATTATATATAATATATCTAATATATTCTTATTATATATATATGTATATATATATATATATACATATATATATATGTATATATATACATATATATATATATATATATATATATATATATATATATATATATATATATAGTATATATATATATATATCTATATATTATATATATATATATATATATATATATATATATATATATTAGGGCTGTTGCCTTGTATAATAAGGCGCCCTATGAGGTAATGTTAGACTTGCGATAATCTTACGCTAAGTCGGTTGGTATTGCACTTCCATATTCATGGGAGTGTCTTTGAGTTTGTAGATCACTTACGAAGTCGGTATTATCTTCTTTGGTTATGACGACGATGTGTTAAACTCATGATGATTCGGTGATGAGGTGAGGATCTAGTAGAAACCACGAAGTACAAAAATACTTATATTCTCTGAATTTACATTGTGAAGATCAGGTATGATTGTACAAGTCTTCTAATGACGATAGCTTGATCGCTTCTGCCAATGATGATGGCTAATTCTATTCTCTCTACATGATAAAGCTTAGGTAAAGAGGTACAGGTCTTCTAATGACGATAGCTAACTCTATTCTCCTTCTACTACCATCTCGGTT
>NC_061100.1:59995470-59998179 GCF_015104395.2 Macrobrachium nipponense
ATTCTTCTCATTTCAGCCACTAGGATACTTCCCACCCGATATCCTACACCTCCCAAATAAGAATAATTCTAGCTGGTTAGTCTCATCTTTAAGGATTTCCAGGGAAAAATGAAAAGATGAAGTGATGGTGTATTATTATTTTTATATAGTAAAATTGGGCTTAATCATATAATCTCTCTCTCTCTCTCTCTCTCTCTCTCTCTCTCTCTGTACGTGTGGTGGTTATCGGAGTAGTTTTTAACATTCAAATTTCTCCATTTACTTTTTATATTCCTTTGCTAGAGGAAGCTCTCAATGATGTCAGATGGTGTACCACTGGCTGACTCAAACAACTATCATAAAATTCCCTCACTTCCGAGACGCCGCCGAGAGGACGCCGCAACATCGAGCGTGAATTCGCGCAAGATCAAAGGAGGCTTCGCTCGCTCTGCTTACCATGTAACTAACCCCTCCAGTCAGACTCCCCTCCTAAAACAATGCAACTCTGTTTCCATCCGGAATAAACTCTCTCTCTCTCTCTCTCTCTCTCTCTCTCTCTCTCTCTCTCTCTGTTAATGTCCAAGAATTCAAAGATGGTTGTTATCAGCACAAATTATGCAGTAAAGTAATACTACTTGTTCTTCAGCAATATCAAAGCACCATCTCAGATCCAAAATAATCTTCGCTTGGAATGTCAGTATAAGCCAAGGTCATAAACAATTAGACATTTATATATGAAATTCAAGTATGTGATGGTGGTAAGAGGAGAAGAGGTGAGCCACAGATTAGATGGAGCCAGAAAGGGAGCAGGGTCTGTATATGCACCCGACTGTGAAAAAATGAGAGAGAGAAATAAAACCTGAAATGTCTATGGAAGCCAATGTGGGAAAGTACGAAGAGGTAGGAAGTGAAGCGTGGATGGTAAAGTTTAAAGCTGTGAAGTTTGCAGAGAATATTTGTCATATGAATAACTGATATAGTAAGAAACGTGGAGATATGAAGTGGTTTAAAGCTCAGCGTAAATGTTCGAAATAGATGTTGTTCCTTGTTTATATTCGAAAGCGTTTATTGAAATTTTATTAGTTAATATTTTTCTACCATATGAAATTTTCGCTTACTCCCCTACAAACTACTTTGCTGTTGTGGTGGTGGGGGTCGGGGAGGGGTGGGGGATGATAGGAAAGATCTGAACAATAAAAGGTCTAAAAGGGTGTTTCCCGTTGAGTTAAAGGTACAGGAATTTTAGGATAGGATATTTATGAATTATTTAGTAGAATGAAGATGTGCAAAAATGAATAATGTGTATATTAAACAGTACAGAAAAATTATTTTCTTATAAAATATATCGTAATTTTACATTTTCGTTGGTGAAACAGCAGGTTGTCTATTTGTGGATTTTAGCTCATTTAAGTTTATTTGATGTACTGAATTCAGATGCTGTGTTTCTATTCAGATATTTTGTTTCTACTTATAACTATGAATATATAAACGTGTTTAATTTGTGTCCTTTTTATTTGATCCTTGTTGTTATTATGAGTAATAATTACGAAGACCACTTCATAATAAACTACGAATATATATGTAAATTATGCTTCACCGTAAAATCTTGCAACCTTCCCGAATAAGCTTGATACTCACTATCAATACTATCTACCGCCCATTACGGATATTAATGAAATATGGAAATACATTTTCTTTCTGTTTTACTTCATTATAAAGAATATAGATGATTTTCCTTTCAAGAAGTGAATAATTCAGTCTTCAACTACGGTTTCTGAATGAGGTCAAATAGACAATTCGATGAGGCCATTCAACACTGAAATTATCAGTTATATATTTACATAACGGCTTAAAAAATACATTATTGATTATGAAAATCTAATACCACACAAATATTTATTAACAAATTCATACTGCATTTTAAGCAAGATCATTAGGCCTAGCTAAACATGTATAGAATAACTACCTTTTCTTTTATTTTACGTTGATCATGACAAATACACAAAATGTAATAAATAGTTTTGTTTTTTAAAGCTGTAAATGCAAAACATATAGGCCTATAGATTTTCATTGCTAAAATAAAGCATTCTTCAGACTGAATAAAAAAAATTAGGCAGGCTCAGTTACAGGAAAAATCAATGCCACAATTCTTGGGGGAAAAACAGGAAAGAACAATTAAAATGTTTATTTCCTTAAAATGGAACGTTATTTAGCTCGTCTACCAGATACATACTGCCGCATAGTATCCATTACCGAGTGACTCGTTCGTTACTTTTATATCAAGCCAGTCTCGTGCAGAAATGGCCTCTTGTTTTAGGTCAAACCGTATCCGAGTGACAGAAACGGTTATTCTGTCATCATGGCACACCGTACGTCCGTGCCGCCTGGACAGCAGTTGCCAGATACCGCTCGCTGAATACTGCTATATGCCTTTCGTATGAAACATTAAAGGAACTGATGTAAGGCTGCGCGCACACAAGCAACTTTTTATTGCCAGTTGTCCCGACAACAATATTATCAAAAAAAGAACAAACACATCTTTATGGGTTCCCGCACACGGACAATTTTTCTTGTGATAGCAACAAAACTGTAATTTCAAGGGGAATCCTGGTGTCCTGGTGTGCTGTAAGTGGCCCAGTTATTGTCACTAGATGACCAAAAGTTTCTTGTGACATCTTGAAGTAACTAGAAAATTTATCAGGGTGCCCATGTAAATCATAAAATAATGTG
>NC_061100.1:59998679-60016179 GCF_015104395.2 Macrobrachium nipponense
CATAAAATAATGTGCGGAATGCTCCACGCAGTAACATGTGACTGACTATGGGGTGTATACCCAGTACTTTTTTGGCCGCTTTTTGCGCTTTCTCCTCACCAGGAGTGAACGAATAACTGCTTCATCCACAGTATCCAGGATGACACTATCAACAATAGTTGCCGCCATCGCGTGGCTCGTGTGCGGGTGTACCTTACCGACAACTTTTTGTTGCAACAATTTTTTAATGTGACAATTTTCTGTTGTCACAATTAACAATATAAAATAAGCTATAAACACACAAAAATTAAGGGAATTCTTCCTAAAACTACAATTTACAATATGCGACTGCCACAAAAAGTGTCGGACCCATAGAGGTCAAAATGTGAAAAGAAAAAAAGCTTAAGTTTTTTTGGCCCCCCCAAAAGTAAAGATTTTACGAATTTTGTTGGTACCTAAATGAAATAGGAAGTGGCTAATGTTTTTATCGAATAAAGTCATATTATCCTAGAACATAATTATGTAAAAAATTTTGGACAAAGATGATATTAGCTGTTATATCAGGGGCCAAATCTAAAGGTCATTTTTTGACCTCCTATTTTCACCATGAAAATTTCTTATAAAAATCGATGTAACTATTATAAGATATGATATTTATGCATGAAAATCCTCCAGAATATCAAATATTCTATAGAGAACAAGAATATATACGGTATGGCAACTTACTTTTCCGATCTGCCAACAAAATGGCCGCAGCCGACACCTACTCCGATGGCCAAATCTACCACCTGAAATGGAGGAATGAAATGTAAATTTCAATGCGTTATTTACTTATCTAATTATGCGTGGATTTGCATAAAACTAATATGGTGGCTTGCTGGATGTTAGAAAATCATTTTGCAGCCATAAAAAAAAAAAAATTACCCAAAAAACTTACTCCAATGTAAATGTCATTTGTTGACCTCCTCGTTTCATCAGGAAAATTTCCTATAAAAAATCGTTGTAAACTATTTGAAGATATGATGTTTTATGCATGAAAATATACCAGAATGTTATTAAATATGGAAAACAAGAATATATAGCGTTGTAGCAACTTACCTTTCGGATATATACAATAAATGGACCCCGACCACGACAAGTGTGACGGCCACATCTACCACCTGAAATGGAGGAGTGGAATGTAAATTCCACGGATTTGCATAAAACTTTTATGGTGGCTTGCTGGATGTTTGCCTTATGATGATAATTATTCCTCAAAAGGGCAAGCTGATCATTGGAACGTAAGACAATCTCAGCTAGCATATGATCGGACAAAAAGAGCAAGAAAATGTCGCTCACTCCTACCACCCCAGCGGTGGCATCGGTGAGACCCCCAGGTTCAATCCTCGGCGTAAACAAATGTGGGAGGGAGGCATTGGGATCTCTCCACCACCTGGTGCCATCACGAGCCTCAACAATTTCAGCTCCTATAAGCTGGATAGGAGCTCCCCGGGCTGGCTGGAGGTTGGCCCTCCTCCTCTTCCTACACCTAAACTCTATCGAGGAGAGCGTGTCCTCATCCCGAGTGGTTGAGGGACTGTGTATAGATGTGTCGGTTGTAATTGTTGTTGTTGTTGTTGTAGTAACAACAATGGGAACAGTCCCACTAACCCCCGGGGCCTCCCCCATCGGCGTCGTTTTCATCCCCCGGGGAAAGGTCAAGAGGATTAGCCTCGTCTTCCCTCTCCTCTTCTTCCAACACAGCAGCCTGTCCCTGATTCGGGTCATCTACGTCCTCCTCCTCAACAAACATGGCGGCTGATTCCTCTTCCTTGCCTTCAGACTGGACTTCCAGGTTCTCCTCAACTTCACTCAAATTGAAAGAGAAGTTTGTTGATAGCATCTTCACCCAGAGGTCTCTGTCTCTTCGAAGCCATAACTGAAAAAAAAAACATAAGAAATAAGCACTCAAACTGAATCGTCCCTTATGGCAACAAGGGCATCTCAGCCAATGCCCCGGGCAAACACGTGATAAACACACCATCTTCCCACATATTCTAATAATAAAACAAAACTATACTAATTAGTTATACAATAAACACTGTCCTACATCAATTTAGTTATTATAACTGTTTTTTGCAAAAAAATACAAAATTTAGCACTCGAACAGAATCTGCCCAAATGGCAACAAGGGCACCTCAGCCAATGCCCCGGGCAAGCACGTGATAGTCACACCATCCTTCCACATATTCCAGTAATAAAACAAAACTATACTTAGTAGTTATATAATAAACACTGCCCCACATCAATATAGTTATTATAACTATTTTTTGCAAAAAACACAAAATGTAGCACTCGAAGGGATTCGGCCCATATGGCAACAAAAGCATCTCAGCCAATGCCCTGGGCATGCACGCGATACAACACACCATCCTCCCACATATTCCAATAATAGGACAAAACTATACTAGCATGAACACTGCTCAATATGCAACGTTTACCTAATAACTGTGCTTTTTGCAAAAAAAACCCAGAAAGTGACACTCAAAGGAAAATGTACCATACTGGCAGTATATGGCATTTCAGCTACTCCCAGAGTCACACACGTGATACGCACAGCATCCTAAAACATTTTCCAATATCACAAAACTACACTAATTTGCTATTATGCACACTGTCCTACATGAATTGGGTACATAATAACTTTGCTTTTTACAAAAAAACACAGAATTTGTCACCCAAAGGGGACTGGACCATATGGCAATATATGGCATATCAGCTGTGGACAAAGGCATTCATATTATAGATACATCATCCTCCGACATATTCCAACATTACAAAACACTAGTAGCATGAATACTGTTCAATATGTGAGGTTTACTTAAAAACTTTGCTTTTTGCAAAAAAAAGAAAATAAACAGAAAATGGCACTCGAAGGAAAATGTACCATATTGGTAGTATATCGCATCTCAGCCACTCCCAGAGTCATGCACGTGATACGCACAACATCCTAAAATATTATTCAATATAACAAAACTATACTAATTTGTTATTATGCGCACTGTCCTACATGAATTGGGTACGTAATAACTCTGCTTTTTGCAAAAAAAAAAAAAAAAAAAAAAAAACACAGAAATTGGCACTTGAAGGGAACTGGACCATTTGGCCATACACAGCGTGTCGGCCATGAACAAAGGCATTCATATTATAGATACATCATCCTCCAACGTATTCCAACATCACAAAACACTATTAGCATGAATACTGCTCAATATGCGAGGTTTACCTAAAAACTTTGCTTTTTGCAAAAAAACCAGAAAGTGGCACTCAAAGGAAAATGGACCATATAAGCGATATATGGCATCTCAGCCACTCTGAAGGTCATGCATGGCATAAGCACACCATCCAGCCAGACTTTCCAACGCAAGAAAGACACATGACTATTCACACTGTTCATTGAGAAATTGTTATGTAATAACTTTGATTTTCGATCACCTACCTCTTAAAAGTGTGTGTGGGTCGACCTAGACCCGAGCGATTCTGAGAAAAGGGGGATACACTTGAGGCAGACGTAGGCAGGTGTAAACACGATTGCAGCTTGTAGAAGAGTGAACGTCTGTAGGTCGATCACACCCGGATTTGACACGGGTGATAATTTATGGGGAAAAAACGTGTCTTTTGAAATAGGCGACCTGTCGCACCTATTCAGGATTAAATAGACTAAATTTGCTAGTTCCAACCATAAATTCTAAAACAGAACGGGAAAAGGAGGGAAAATTGCCATTCCTGGATGTATGTACTAATCATAAGAGAACAGAGCAGATATGCATTCAGAGTATACAGGAAACCCACTTTCGCTGTTTCTTATATTTATTTCTTAAGCTACAACGATGTCTCCATTAAGATCATGCTCGGGTGTTACCTGTTCCTCAAGGTGCTTAGAATATGTTAAAACAGTATGTAGATAAAGAATTCAACATGATCCGCCAACACGTAATGCAACTGCTCTACCCACCATATATTACTGATGAGGATATTAATAAAGTGAATACAATATACCACAGAGGTTCAACTCACAACAGACACCATAAACTGGAGTGCAACAGAGCTGGCTTTCAAAAGTATCTGCCCATATAAAAGAAAGATGCTGGAATCTCCTATCATCAATCAAACCAACAATATAAACCTATCAGGAGGACATTGGAAATCGGATGATATCGATGGGTTAATACTTAGGCCTATTCTCAAGCACATGTTCCAGAAAATACACGAGCGGTCGTGTCTCCAAACGGGAGTTAAATGATAGTAAAAAAATAAAAATTACCAGGGAATAGTTATGGATCGAAATTAAACTATTCCCTGGAAATTTTAATTTTTTTACTATCATTTAACTTCCGTTTGGCAACACAACCGTTGGTGTATTTTCTGGAACACGTGCTTGAGAAGAGGCCTAAGGAATAACTCGTCGATATCATCCGATTTCAAATGTCCTCCTGATAGGTTTATATTGTTTATTTGATTGATGATAGGAGATTCCAGCATCTTTCTTTATTACGGGCAGCTACTTTTGAAAGCCAGCTCTGTTGCACTTCAGTTTATGGAATGTCTGTTGTGAGTTGAACCCATAAGTAAACATGCTATAGAGAATGTTTTTGCCCAGTTGAGTGGTCTGAAGCTAGAATCTTGTTCAGAAACAATAATTTTGTAGAGAAAAATCTAACAGAAACGGCATGTGTTCAATATAGTGAAAATAATAACTTTAATGACAGTATAGGTTTAACTTAATCATTTATCCATCCTCATTAGATTGTTAACTTTTTCTCTTGAACGAACTATGTACAAGACCTTTTACATTTTATATTATCCTATAATAGGTGTAAGCACCGTTAACCTTTATTACTTGTTTATGTTTTATGTAAGTTTTAAACTCAAATGTAAACTATATCCGGTATATGTTTTTCCCTTGACTGATATAGCAAATAAAGTTCCACGGAAGAGGCCTGACGTAAGGCGAAACTGGTGGGAAAAATTAAGAACTCTGTTTCTTTTTTCCTATGGTTCCTCCGTTTTCATTGTGGTGTGCATCGAGATATTTCATCATCGTGAATGAGAAGATTAATATATATTATATATATATATATATATATATATATATATATATATATATATATATATATATATATATATATATGAATAAGACGATAAGAGACGCATGAAATACTATTTTAACATTACAATCATATATTTCGAGCACTTCCATCCGTGCTCCTGATCACTGGTAAAGTATGGGCATAGGATGTCTTTCAAGAATATGTATGCAAAACATTTGTAGGTGTGGCAGTAAGACTTTGTTGGCGACCCGGGAAGGGTAAAAATTAAACTATTTCCTTGTGATTTTTGGCCTTATTAACTCCTGGTTGGCGACTCGTCCGGTGGTCGGATGTTCTTGGACACCTACTTCGTTGATGTCATCCGATTTCCAGTGTCCTCCTGGCAGGTTCATATCGTTGGTTTGATTGATGATAGCAGATTCCAGCATTTTCCTTTTGTACGGACAGTTACTTTTGAAAACCAGCTCTGCCCCACTCCAGTTCATAGTATGGCCTTTGTCCCTAATATGATTGAGAATCCCCAAGTTCTCTGATGCATATCACACTGCTCCTTAGTGTTCTGCTAATCTTTGCGAGGTGGATCTACCGGTTTCTCCAAAGTAAGTCTCATTGCAACTGCTACACGGTATCTTGTAAACTCGGGCTTCTTCTCTTTTATTTAGGTATACGCTAATGAGCAAACTCCCGATGGATTAGGGATAATGGAAAATGAAAGGATTATTAGACCTGAGGTGTTCTGTGGCTTTATGGATGTTTTCATCGTACGGAATTTTTATTCTGTTTTTGAAGTCTATATTGTGAGTGGGACCTCTATAGCATATTGTACTCGCTTTATTTATAGCCTTCTCGATAATGTATAATGGGTAAAGCAGTTGCATTAGGTGTTGGTGTATCATGTTGAATTCTTTATCTACATACCAATTTGAGCATATTCTAAGCCCCCTGAGAAATAGGTTGCACCCGACCATGATCTTTATGGATACATCGTGGTAACTTAAGAAATGAATATACGAAACAGCAAAAGTGGGTTTCCTGTATACTGTGAATGCATATCTATTCTGTTCTCTTATGATTAGTACATACATCTAGGAACGGCAATTTTCCGTCCTTCTCCCATTTTGTTTTAACTTTCATAGTCGGAACAAGAGAATTTAGTTAATTGGAAAATTCATTGAAATCTCCCCAACTATCATCCCAGTAAGTAAAAATATCATCTACATATCTAACCCAGACCATATTGCGGGGTTTGATAAAGGACAAAATTTCTGTTTCAAAATATTCCATGTATAGGTTTGCTAGAAGGGGAGATAGGGGACTCCCCACTCTGCAACCAAATTTTTGTTTGTATAAATTACTATTGAAAGAACACCTCAGGGGCAATAATCCTTTTTTTTCCCCTTATCCCAAATCCATGGGGAGTTTGATCATTAATGTATACCTAAGTAAAAGAGGAGAAGAAGCTCGAGTTTACAAAATACTGTGTAGCAATTGTAATGAGATTAGCAGAGCATAAAAGATCAGTGTGATATGCATCAGAGAACTCAGGGATTTCCCTACATATTAGGGACAAAGGCCATACTATGAACTGGAGTGGGGCGGAGCTGGTTTTCAAAAGTAACTGTCAGTACAAAAGAAAAATGCTGGAATGTGCTATCATCATTCAAATCAACAATTTTAACCTATTAGGAGGACACTGGAAATTGGATGACATCAACGAACTAATCTTTAGGATGCTCCTCAAGCAGGTGTCCAAGAACATCCGACCACCGGACGAGTCACCAGACGGAGTTAATGAGGCCAAAAATCACCAGGGAATAGTTTAATTCCCACTTTTCCTGGGTCACCAACAGACACTCACTGTCACACCTACATATGTTTAGTATATATGTATAGAGGACTGGACCCACTTATGTTTTTAAATGTCAGAAAAAAGTCCTCGGGGTTTTAATTAAGGATTCGCAAAATGAGAATAGCGGTGAGTCTGGAGATTTTTAACATCTCTCTCTCTCTCTCTCTCTCTCTCTCTCTCTCTCTCTGCAGGCAAGTAAGGTAGAGACTTCTTCAGTTTCTTCATTACATATTAGTATCATAGAAGGATGTCAGGAAACTCTTGAAGTTACCTAAAATAATATATTCTCTGAAGTATTATTACATCTTGAGATAGACTTTTCAGAAGAGCGTGGTAGTTGTTTTAAGAGAGTCAGAGGAGGGAGAAGAAGTGAAGTTTACAATTGAATGTACATTCGAATAGGTTACAAACCTAACATACATACTCACGAACCCCTCTTTTAGGTCATGATGATTCAACAAACTTATTTAGTTCTCATGGAACCCAAATCTAGGTTCCCAGAGCAAGATGAGGTTTTGTTCCTGTATTGGTTGTTATGCTTACTTAGCCTTCGCGCACATCCTGAGAATGTATTTTTGGCAGCTTCTTTCCTGCATGATCTGTGACCTGAATCAGGGTTATGCTTTTATTTTAAGGAATGTATTACATTTCCTCTTATTATGCACTGTTGTGCACAATGACATTCTGAGACGTCTCAAAAACACTCCTGCTACCACTCTGCCACACACATGTTCATAGAAAACCACCTAAACATGTTTTGCAAAAACTTCAATGACACCATTGCATTACAAGAAACACTCCTCTGGCCACATGACCTTGTCATCTGTGATTCAATTCCTGAAGACTTCAGGACCTTCTCGACTTCATCGATGAAGGTTACAGATCAAATTATAGCCGGTTGCCCAAAAGGGGGCCTCTCTTTCCTGTGGCACAAATCGTTAAACTATATGATAAAGGTGATGACCTACTGACCGCCTACCAACAGTAAACTGGGATTTTAAAAACCAACAGAAAACCAGATACTTTAGGGTGACCACAGAAACCAGGTTGGGTCAATAGTTCAGCCGGCAGACGCCTTACTTTGTACCAACACAAATGTAGAAATGACCACCACAGAAGGGATCTGAATGAATTCTATTCAAACATAATCTCCGCTATGCTTGTTTCGGGCAGGACTGCCTATAGATTTCGTCAAGGCAATTCTCGTAATATACCTGGATGGAATGACTTGGTTAAAGATCTGTATACATACTCACAAGAAATGTTTTTACTGTGGAGGAAAAATGGTAACCTGAGGGAAGAACAAACTGTATTACAAATGAGGCAGGCGAGAGCGCAGTTCAAACTTGCTCTTAAGCACTGCAGATTAAATGAAAAACAACAAAGAGCTGATGCAATGTCTAGAAACTTAGAATCTGGTGATTACCCTCGTCTTGGAAAGATATCCAGTCCTTAAATCCCAAAACTAAAAAGCTATCACAGAAAGTAGGGGAAGCAGTCGGAGAAGAAGCTATCGCAAGTATGTGGGGCAATCACTTCAACAATATCCTGAATTGCACAAATGATCAAGATTCCCAAAGGGATGTAGATAACCTCCTTACTGAGAACATTCAATTTAATTTTGCAGATACTTGAGTCGGTTTTTCTAGTGAGACTTCTCCCCTTTCTACGCACCACAGACAACCAGTTCAGGTTTAAAGCAAACCACTCAACCGACACCTGCATCTACATACTGAAAGAATTGCTGAACTACTACCTATCATCAGCCTCTCCAGTTTTCTTGTGTTTTGTAGATGTGAGAAAAGCATTTGGCAGAGTAAACTACCTGAAGCTCTTCCTGAAGCTGTATAATAGGGGCACACCCCTAAATTAATTGGCATTTTACATTGCTGGTTCTCCACACGGCAATTCTGTGTCAAATGTGGTAACGTATTATCGTACACCTTCGGTTCCCTAAACAGGCTTTGGCAAGGGGGCATTTTCTCTCCATACCTGTTTAATACGTACACAGATATCTTGAATGTCAAACTGAACTCACTCCCAATCGGATGCACTGTCAATGAAACAACTATAAACAACCTCTGTTACACCGACGATATGGTTCTGATTTCCCCATCAGTGCAAGGTCTCCAACTACTCATCAACACTTGCCGCCAATATGCAGAGGAATTTGATATAATCTACAACGAAACCAAGACCCAGTGCATGCCTCTGCTCCCCAGATTGCTTAAGCATATTGCAGAAACACAAATTTTCCTCAGAAACCATCGGCAGGAATTTGTGCACGAATTTCCGTATTTGGGTCACATTATCACCGACGACCTAAAAGATACAGCAGACATTGAACAGAGGCATCGTAAACTATGTGCAACTGGCAACATGATTGCAAGGAGGTTTGCCTTCTGTGACCAAGACGTGAAACTGCTGCTCTTCCGCTTGTACTGCTACAGTATCTATGGGTGTTCCCTCTGGACGAACTATGCCCGAGAGACCAGGAGACGTATCACTGTTGTGCACAATGACATTCTGAGACACCTCACAAACACTACCGGCTACCACTCCGCCACACAGATGTTCATAGAAAACCATCTGGACAATTTAAAAATCATTGTAAGGCGAACAATGTCTAGTCTTGTAACCCAAGTGAGAAACAGCAGCAACTCGCTCATACAAAGCATCCTAAGGAGTGAAGCAAGAAGATCTAAATTGTGGGAAAGATGGGAAAATGAGGCCTTTGTCCCCTAAAGGACTTAATCTCTGTAATGGCAAGATGTCATCTGCAGATTTTGTCATTATTATATTTATTGCTGATATTTTACTTTTTCATTATTACTGTGATTACTATCAAGGTAAAGTTTTTTTTTTTTTTCATTCAGTTTTCGTATTTAGCCCTCTGGACCTGACTACTGTAACCACCTAAGGTCTCTAGTTGAAATTTGAGTTATATAATCTGTGCACTAACTATTATAACTCTCAATGCATTTTTTTTCTCACCAATATTATTACTGTTATTACCAGTATTATGATTATTATCTTTTATGCTACCTCAGCTATTTTGTGGATAAGTGCCGATTACTAATTTTTTTTATCATGTTGTCTCATGAATCAAGATTGTGTATGCTACTGTCTGTATTTTGTATATTCCATGTTTCAGGCCCTGAGCTGAAGTAAAGGATATTATTATTATTAGGGAAAAACTCTCTATCGCGAGAGTATATATAATGTTCTAAAGGGCCCACAATAATACAGTGTTAAGAGTCCGTGTATAATTTTTAAGACTACAAAAAGCTTTCAAACCCTTCCCTGGGAAGTGTTCGAAAGTTTTTAGTAGTCTTAAAAATTATACACGGACTCTTAAGACTTTGTATTATTTTGGACCCTTTAGAACAGTGTTGTCCAAACTGGGGTCCGCGTACCCCTGGGGGTACGCAACATAGATCATGAGGGAACGTGAACAAACAAGGAACACACACACACACGCACACACACACACACAACAGAAACATCCCATCAGTGAACATCAGCCTCACATCTCACATTAACTTGTGTAAGTATTTTCAAGCATTTTGTTATTAAATCATCATTTTTATTTGTGTAATAAATATGAATTTATTGACCAACACTCCTATAACGCAGTCTTTTCATAATTAATGTACTATTTGCATGATTATCCTAAATAAAACTGATTTTGCTCAGCCATGGTGGGCGAGGGGGTGGGCGGTGGCCTACGTAACAGTAGAAGGTAATAAAGGGTACAATAGGCGAAAATGTTTGGACAACACTGCTTTAGAACATTATTATTATTATTATTATTATTATTATTAATATTATTATTATTATTATTATTATTATTACATATCACTCGGTCACGACAACAAAATAAGGTCAATCAGATCAGGAAATGCCCTTAAACAGGATGTGTGTGAGCACTATTCCAAGATCAAGATAATTCGAGATAATGATTATTCAAAATGGTGATAGTTGATTGATTAATGCATCAAAATCAGAGAGTAAATGACAATGCAATTAATAATAATGATAAAGCACAGTCATAAGGTAAGTACTACGGATACATATGCTAAATATAGTAATCCTACTTGTGTGGATTTAGATCCAAAAGGTGATACATGTGCTAAATTGATATACTTATATAGATGCAAGTCATGAAGGTAATTAATCCATTAGAAATACTAAGGCATTTCTGGTAGTTACATTACACGCAAAAGTTATGTGTATTAGTATAAGGTTATAAGAACAAAAATTAATGGTACCTTGTAAGAGATAAATACGTAGAAGGTCTATATATGTATATATGTATTGATTAAGGATAAATGTGTTTAAAGTGCACATTGATATATATTTCTGGTGCGTGCAAATGCACAGCTATATTGATTGTTCACAAATTATATATGCTTCATGTGTGCACAGTTAGATTATGATACTAAGATGATATTACGTGGAATGCATTGTTAATGAGCCTCACTACTTTACAAGCTAACCAAATACTGATCCACGTTTTACTCATTCACAGTTCCAAAACAAATCAGTGGTTGCGTGAAGTGGCCAAATTCACTCAACTTGAAAATTCCATGGTTTCAGGCCATAGGAAAGATTGTCCTGGCGGGTTCTGACGTTCCGTTCCTGGGCCTGCTGTATGTTCCTTATACTGCGCCAAGCAAATACGTTCACGATGACTATGATCGCGACTGTCAGTGTGACGATGGCCAGCAGTGCGTAGTAGTGAAGGTCTTCATTAGGCGTATAAACAGGGTGGATCGGATCCATAGTAGCTAAGCGAAATAGCTGCTTGGCTATGGTGGGGTTGTAGGGTAAGAGAAGTTCTGCGATGTGGGTGGTTTCCCACATCATGTTCGCGAAATAGGATCCCTCCCGGATGATTGTGATTACTCCATGGACGGTGTAGTTGACCGTTGCTCCACTGCAGCCCTCGGTAGCAATGAAGAGATGAGATTCCGTAGCTGATCCGTCTGGGCAGGACACTCTAAATTTCTCTAGGGAGAATCTCAGCCAGGTTTAAACGGAAATTAAATTTCTTATCTTTGTTTATTAGTAAATGTATATATGTATTTATTGAAGTAAGGAGGACTTTTCTCTTAAACTATTAAAAATAACTAGTTAAATACATTTGTATGCTTGGTACCATCTAAGTCCTGCTTGCTTATTACGAGCTAAGTAATTAGCTAACAAGCCTTCCAATCACGCCATTTTCTCTTTACTTGGGAGGTTTATGGATATACCCACTTCAGTCTTGTCCAGCAAACCATACCGTCAATAGCTTCACTGGCAGTATTAGGACACGAAGATTTTAGCAGCTAGATTTGTGCTACAAGATTATTATCTCTACTGAATTTGTGCTGTGTTTTGCTATATATCGAACGCATGGTTGAGTTAACGTGATTTAAGTGTTTCCACATTCACGAAGTTATTCAACATGAACTAACATCCTTTAATTTGGACTCTGGGCTTCCTTCGTCATGAGACTTTAAACTTCGAGGGCATTCGACTCGTCTCGTCTCGTAGCTTGCTTGCATGAAGGATAAAGGTGAACCAAGCATTGTTAGTTTCTTAATGTCTAATGGTAATCATTATCCGTTGCCTTAAGCCTTCAAAGCACCAATATAATAATAAATTCCTTTCTCTCTGATATAGATATATATATATTGTGTACTATTAAACTAATTCTGATATTAGCGCCTTATATTTATTTGTTATATTTGTACAGTACTTTCGCTTAGGTATATTTGGTGAAGCTAGGTCATCCTGGGTTATCAGCCTACGTTCATCTTTCGTAATTTATATTATTGGTAAGACTTTATATTAGATTTAATTCGAAGGATGAATGTTATAGTGAATGCATTCTATAAAATTATATTGCGTATATTTACAGCTTAATGATATTATTTTGATGTCGGAATGTACTTCATTTTCCAGGATATCATTTATCCATATGTTCAATTGAAGTGGCTTATTCCGATGGTAAATTCCCTTTTTCTTACATTGGCGAGCACTCCCAACATTATCGGTAATTACTTATTAGGTTTATATAGATTATATATGCAATTTACGATTTGTTGATATATACTTTTCTTAAATTAAATTTATATAATTTCCTTTCTTTTACCACATCTTTATATATTCCTTTTTGTTGTTTATACAGGTGAGGTTGGAAAAGCTGAAATTAGTTTGGAAATTACCCCTAGATATAACCTCCTTCAAGCAATCTGAATAGACAATTTATAGCATTTTTACTTCTCTTAAATGGGTATAATAAATTTGGTGAATTGTGTTGGAGAGTTTTCCTAACTACCATTGTAATCGTTCAAGGTTCAGCTTAAGGTTCCGTTATTCAGCCTTTGAGCGAACTTATATTTGTCATAAGGATACAGGTGATCCAAGCAGTGTTCTCGCGTATGGGGCAAAGTTCCATTGAATGCTAGATCCAACTCACATGAACCCTCGGAAACATTTTGGAATGCAAAGGAGTCAGCCGTGCATACCTTTTTATCCATGACTGTGCAGCAGTTAGCGAACGATTCCAGGTCTACGACGACCATAAATGTTTCCTTGTTAGGAGAAATTAATGCATAGCCAGACAGATTCGATATAACTGGTTATGAGCTATTTGACTGGTTATGAGCTATTTGACATGTAAGTGGGAAATGGTGCTACTTTATAGGATTTCCATGCATCAGAGGGATCAAAAGGAATATTAATCATAATTCTAAAGTGTTGTACGCTTTCTGAGATTAGGCTATAATAGAACTTGATCTTATGCCCTTCTAACAAAGGAGTATAACCGAGTTTGTCATGAGCATTATCTATGGTTAATGTTAAGTCTTTGATAGGTAACAAGTGCGGCGACAAGACTCCTTTTGTAGCAAGTGTTATGGCTTCCACATAATCTTTGGATTTTTCAATGAAATGAGAAACTTTAGTATATGTATGATCCATCTTCGTATTGTAATATGCTAATGTTGCAAGCAAAGATTGCACGTCTTGGATATGATTTAGGTTACAGGAATGTTCATTTACTATCGTCATGAGCTCCTTAATTAATTCTAGTTGTTAACGAAGTTTAGAAAAAATTAATTCATGTCCATGCTGTAGTATTTCAATTCTCTTATTCAGATCGTTAACTTTAAGATGATTAGAGATACTTAAACCTAAACCTGCTACTGAACCCAACAAATTAAGTGCGGCAAAGACAAAGGGGTTACGTCTTTCTACATTGGTGTGTGGAACGGTCTACATAAAGAAGTCGCGTGCTAAGCATTCTATTTCAGTCGTCTTATTCTGCAAATCAAAGGACATTAACTCAGCGATACCCAAGGTGTGAGCAAGTGGGTGTTCGCTGCTTGAGGGAAAATAAGTTCTGTGCAGTTGATTCAATGACTCGGCAAAGCGAGATAATTCGGATTTAAAATTGATGACATCATTTTCTGGCAAGAAAATAGCTTGCATTTCAACTTCTAGTATAAAGTTACGAGACGTAATGAAAAGATCTTCAATTCTTTCAATGATTGAGCCATGATTAAATTGAATAGTTTTGGTTTTGGAACTGGTCCCAAGAGAAAAATGCCTGAAAAATCAGTACCAATAAAAACAAGATAAGCGGCATGTCGGAACCTGCAAATAACCAATTATATGTAATTACTCATGTTTAAGAATAACCATCACATGAAATAAAATGGTATACAGATAAAAAGGTTTTATATGATATATATTTTCATACAAGTTTTGTATATACCAGGCTATCATATGAGTTTTATATATATTTCAATTTTTTATTTTCATACAACCCTTAAAAGATTTAGCATCTTACATGTGCCATGGGAACCGTCCGAATGTCAGTAGGTTTGTCTACACTCTGAACTTTCAGCCTATTTGCCATTAGCAGTTCGAGGACGATAAATGGTCCTTCGAATTTAGGCGTTAGTTTTTAGTTCAGACCCTTGCGTACATAGACTTGTATATATATTAGATCACCTAATATATATACAAAATAAGCATGATTACTTTTCATGCTTATTTTGAGCTTCTTAAAGATTCTTACGAAGTATATTGAACATGCTTACACTCGCATTCATGATATCCTTTAAAGGATTTGATAAATTGTTTGTGGGTGTAAGAATGTGAAAAGGTGTCCTAGCAAGAATTAATTTGTTGTTTACATTTATATTTTGAAGAGGATGTTCATTGATTTTTTTACTGCTGCTGTTAAGCATTTATTTTCATTTATAAATGTTTATTGCTCTATCTGTTGACTAATGTAAATTATTTAATGATTCCTTTATTTGGTTTTAAATGTAATTATGTTAATGATCATTTAGTGTCTTTCGCCACCTAGATCCTGTGCTCAGTTGCAAATATGTACATATATATGTAATAAATTAGTTTATGGTATTTTTTATGTTTGTTTCGCACCCTCTGTGGTTTGTCCTGGTCCCTCTGGTCATTTTCAGTCCCGTATCTAAATTTTGATTTATACAACCTGTGGAACTGTTAATGGTTCATTACAAATGGCGACCTTGTGTCAGAATTGGTTCTGTTTTCACTGGCCGGACTGATGACTTTTTAGGACGAGTGTTGTGATCTAGTAAAAGAAAATTTTGTTTCTTTTGTAATTTTTTTTTTTTTTTTTGGGGGGGGGTTAGGGAGATGTCAGGCTCGATCGTTATTTTGTTTGAATGATCTTGGTTAGGTCGTTTCCCCTTTTCTCCTGGTCTTCATTGTTTTCGCCAGGATGACCAGTTTATTTAATGTCACAGTGTGAGTGACAGAGTCAGTCAGGTTCTGGGTGGAAGACAGACAGGTTCTTCGCAAAACCCAGCCAAGAAGGCAGTAGCAGCATGGTTACTTGATTTAAACAACAGGCATTGGTCACCTGTTGTCTTCAGCAGTTGAAGGCAGTTGCAGCATGGTTAGTTGATTTGATCATTAGGTATTGATCATCTGTTGTCTTCGGAAATTGAAGGCAGTTGCAGCATGGTTACTGGATTTGAAGAGCAGGAATTGGTTAACTGTTATCTTCGGCAGCTGCAGGATGTACGTAGTCATCTGTAGAAAAGTGTGCTTCCAGTGAAACAGCCAACCTGTTGTCTCTTCGTCTTTGCTGGAGTCATATGTGTTTCTGGATGTGTTCTGTCAGTAGTCATGAGCTTTTTTGGTGACTCAATGGTGGGTGTCTGATGATGTACATCCTTTTTGACGGCAGATTCTGCCTCGATGTCTCTGCAGAGATAGTCTGTTATTTTTGTGTGTGACGCTGCCTAAGTATTAGTGTTACTACTAGGGTATTGTTATCAATATTATTTATGTTGTCTATGTAATGATGTATTGGTGCTGCATGGAATTGATTATATGGTTTATGCTGCTTTGGGGATTTGCCACTGTTATGCTGCCTATTTTTTAGTTTTACTGATTTAATTCATTGACCATGTTATTCTGTATAATGATTGTTTATTTTATTTAGTAGTGTGGAGCAAGTGTATAGCCCTGGAATTGATTTACTGTTTTCATTTATATATTGAATTGGATGTTCATTGACTTTTGACTGCTGTTATTAAGCATTTACTTTCATATATAAATGTTTATTGTTCTGTCTCTTGACTAATGTAAGTTATTTAATGATTCATTGATTTGGTTTTAAGTGTAATTATGTTCATATTTATTTAGTGTCTTTTCGCCACCTAGAGCCTGTACTCAGTTGTAAATATGCACATATATATGTAATAAATTAGTTTTAAGGTATTTTTGACAATAGTTTCGCACCCTATTCTGTGGTTTGTCCTGGCCCATACGGCCATTTCAGTCCCATCTCTTAATTTTGATTTATATAACCTGTGGAACTGTAGATGGTTCGTGACTAATATATATATATATATATATATATATATATATATATATATATATATATATATATATATATATATATATCGATAGATACGATCGACCACGTTTTCATTCAACCAACACTTAAGAAGATTAAAGGAATATTATCAGCGAGGGTGACTAAATTGGCTTATTTGTGGATGGACCTCTTGTATAAATACCACCTTTTCTGTAAACTTTTCTCATTCATCTACCTGAAGAGAGAGACAGCAGTCTCTGAAATATAGTACTTTTCTCTCTATATTTTGGTGTTTTTTTATGGGCTCCTTTTATCAAGATAGATTATATATTATATATATATATATATATATATTATATATATATATGTATATATATATATATATAATATACATACATACATACACTATACATACATACATACATAACATATACATATACAATATATATATATATATATATATATAATATATTATATATATATAATATATATTATATATATATGTGTGTGTTGTGTGTGTGTGTCTGTGTGTATGTATAGATATGTATGTATGTAGTCATTTTACAAGTAACCCCCCACGATAATTCATATTTAATCTTCTTGAGCGTTGGTTGAAGAAGGATTTATCTATGATATCTGATCAAAAGGTGCCTTTTGAAATGTTCATTACCTGTCTTTATTTACTCAGCCAGATAGAGTCAGCCTTGATTA
>NC_061100.1:60022953-60040453 GCF_015104395.2 Macrobrachium nipponense
CATAAAATAATGTGCGGAATGCTCCACGCATTAACATGTGACTGACTATGGGGTGTATACCCAGTACTTTTTTGGCCGCTTTTTGCGCTTTCTCCTCACCAGGATAGTGAACGAATAACTGCTTCATCCACAGTATCCAGGATGACACTCATCAAACAAATAGTTTGCCCGCCATCGCGTCGGCTCAGTGTGCGGGTGTACCTTACCGACAACTTTTGTTGCAACAATTTTTTAATGTGACAATTTTCTGTTGTCACAATTAACAATACAAAATAAGTTATATACACACAAAAATTAAGGGAATCCTTCCTAAAACTACAATTTACAATATGTGACTGCCACAAAAAGTGTCGGACCCATAGAGGTCAAAATGTGAAAAGAAAAAAAGCTTAAGTTTTTTTGGCCCCCCCAAAAGTAAAGATTTTACGAATTTTGTTGGTACCTAAATGAAATAGGAAGTGGCTAATGTTTTTATCGAATAAAGTCATATTATCCTAGAACATAATTATGTAAAAAATTTTGGACAAAGATGATATTAGCTGTTATATCAGGGGCCAAATCTAAAGGTCATTTTTTGACCTCCTATTTTCACCATGAAAATTTCTTATAAAAATCGATGTAACTATTATAAGATATGATATTTATGCATGAAAATCCTCCAGAATATCAAATATTCTATAGAGAACAAGAATATATACGGTATGGCAACTTACTTTTCCGATCTGCCAACAAAATGGCCGCAGCCGACACCTACTCCGATGGCCAAATCTACCACCTGAAATGGAGGAATGAAATGTAAATTTCAATGCGTTATTTACTTATCTAATTATGCGTGGATTTGCATAAAACTAATATGGTGGCTTGCTGGATGTTAGAAAATCATTTTGCAGCCATAAAAAAAAAAAAAAAATTTACCCAAAAAACTTACTCCAATGTAAATGTCATTTGTTGACCTCCTCGTTTCATCAGGAAAATTTCCTATAAAAATCGTTGTAACTATTTGAAGATATGATGTTTATGCATGAAAATATACCAGAATGTTACAAATTCTATGGAAAACAAGAATATATAGCGTTGTGGCAACTTACCTTTCGGATATATACAATAAATGGACCCCGACCACGACAAGTGTGACGGCCACATCTACCACCTGAAATGGAGGAGTGGAATGTAAATTCCACGGATTTGCATAAAACTTTTATGGTGGCTTGCTGGATGTTTGCCTTATGATGATAATTATTCCTCAAAAGGGCAAGCTGATCATTGGAACGTAAGACAATCTCAGCTAGCATATGATCGGACAAAAAGAGCAAGAAAATGTCGCTCACTCCTACCACCCCAGCGGTGGCATCGGTGAGACCCCCAGGTTCAATCCTCGGCGTAAACAAATGTGGGAGGGAGGCATTGGGATCTCTCCACCACCTGGTGCCATCACGAGCCTCAACAATTTCAGCTCCTATAAGCTGGATAGGAGCTCCCCGGGCTGGCTGGAGGTTGGCCCTCCTCCTCTTCCTACTCCTAAACTCTATCGGGGAGAGCGCGTCCTCATCCCGAGAGGTTGAGGGACTGTGTGTAGATGTGTCGGTTGTAATTGTTGTTGTTGTTGTTGTAGTAACAACAATGGGAACAGTCCCACTAACCCCCGGGGCCTCCCCCATCGGCGTCGTTTTCATCCCCCGGGAAGGTCAAGAGGATTAGCCTCGTCTTCCTCTCCTCTTCTTCAACAAACAGCAGCCTGTCCCTGATTCCGGTCATCTATGTCCTCCTCCTCAACAAACATGGCGGCTGATTCCTCTTCCTTGCCTTCAGACTGGACTTCCAGGTTCTCCTCAGCTTCACTCAAGTTGAAAGAGAAGTGTGTTGATAGCATCTTCACCCAGAGGTCTCTGTCTTTTCGAAGCCATAACTGAAAAAAAAAACATAAGAAATAAGCACTCAAACTGAATCGTCCCTTATGGCAACAAGGGCATCTCAGCCAATGCCCCGGGCAAACACGTGATAAACACACCATCTTCCCACATATTCTAATAATAAAACAAAACTATACTATTAGTTTATACAATAAACACTGCCCCACATCAATTTAGTTATTATAACTGTTTTTTGCAAAAAAAATACAAAATTTAGCACTCGAACAGAATCTGCCCAAATGGCAACAGGGCACCTCAGCCAATGCCCCGGGCAAGCACGTGATAATCACACCATCCTTCCACATATTCCAGTAATAAAACAAAAAAACTATATTTACTAGTTATCATAATAAACACTGCCCCACATCAATATAGTTATTACAGTTTTTGCAAAAAAACACAAAATGTGGCACTCGGAGGGATTCGGCCCATATGCAACAAAAGCATCTCAGCCAATGTCCTGGGCATGCACGCGATACAACACACCATCCTCCCACATATTCCAAGAATAGGACAAAACTATACTAGCATGAACACTGCTCAATATGCAACATTTACCTAATAACTGTGCTTTTTGCAAAAAAAACCCCAGAAAGTGACACTCAAAGGAAAATGTACCATATTGTCAGTATATGGCATTTCAGCTACTCCCAGAGTCACACACGTGATACGCACAGCATCCTAAAACATTTTCCAATATCACAAAACTATACTAATTTGCTATTATGCACACTGTCCTACATGAATTTGGTACGTAATAACTTTGCTTTTTACAAAAAAACACAGAATTTGTCCACCCGAAGGGGACTGGACCATATGGCAATATATGGCGTATCAGCCGTGGACAAAGGCATTCATATTATAGATACATCATCCTCTGACATATTCCAACATTACAAAACACTAGTAGCATGAATACTGTTCAATATGTGAGGTTTACTTAAAAACTTTGCTTTTTGCAAAAAAAAGAAAATAAACAGAAAATGGCACTCGAAGGAAAATGTACCATATTGGCAGTATATGGCATCACAGCCACTCCCAGAGTCATGCACGTGATATGCACAAAATCCTAAAATATTATTCAATATCACAAAACTATACTAATTTGTTATTATGGGCACTGTCCTACATGAATTTGGTACGTAATAACTTTGCTTTTTTGCAAAAAAAAAAAAAAAAAAAAAAGCACACAGAAATTGGCACTTGAAGGGAACTGGACCTATTTGGCCATACACAGCGTGTCGGCCATGAACAAAGGCATTCATATTATAGATACATCATCCTCCAACGTATTCCAACATCACAAAACACTATTAGCATGAATACTGCTCAATATGCGAGGTTTACCTAAAAACTTTGCTTTTTGCAAAAAAACCAGAAAGTGGCACTCCAAAGGAAATGGACCATACTAAGCAATATAAGGCATCTCAGCCACTCTGAAGGTCATGCATGGCATAAGTACACCATCCAGCCAGACTTTCCCACACAAGAAAGACACATGACTATTCACACTGTTCACTTAGAAATTGTTATGTAATAACTTTGATTTTCGATCACCTACTCTTAAAAGTGTGCGTGGGTCGACCTCGACCCGAGCGATTCTGAGAAAAGGGGATACACTTGAGGCAGACGTAGGCAGGTGTAAACACGATTGCAGCTTGTAGAAGAGTGAACGTCTGTAGGTCGATCACACCCGGATTTGACACGGGTGATAATTTATGGGGAAAAAACGTGTCTTTTGAAATAGGCGACCTGTCGCACCTATTCAGGATTAAATAGACTAAATTTGCTAGTTCCAACCATAAATTCTAAAACAGAACGGGAAAAAGGAGGGAAAATTGCCATTCCTGGATGTATGTACTAATCATAAGAGAACAGAGCAGATATGCATTCAGAGTATACAGGAAACCCACTTTCGCTGTTTCTTATATTTATTTCTTAAGCTACCACGATGTCTCCATTAAGATCATGCTCGGGTGTTACCTGTTCCTCAAGGTGCTTAGAATATGTTAAAACAGTATGTAGATAAAGAATTCAACATGATCCGCCAACACGTAATGCAACTGCTCTACCCACCATATATTACTGATGAGGATATTAATAAAGTGAATACAATATACCACAGAGGTTCAACTCACAACAGACACCATAAACTGGAGTGCAACAGAGCTGGCTTTCAAAAGTAGCTGCCCGTATAAAAGAAAGATGCAAGAATCTCCTATCATCAATCAAACCAACAATATAAACCTATCAGGAGGACATTGGAAATCGGATGATATCGATGGGTTAATACTTAGGCCTATTCTCAAGCACATGTTCCAGAAAATACACGAGCGGTCGTGTCTCCAAACGGGAGTTAAATGATAGTAAAAAAATAAAAATTACCAGGGAATAGTTATGGATAGAAATTAAACTATTCCCTGGAAATTTTAATTTTTTTACTATCATTTAACTTCCGTTTGGCAACACAACCGTTGGTGTATTTTCTGGAACACGTGCTTGAGAAGAGGCCTTTAGGAATAACTCGTAGATATCATCCGATTTCAAATGTCCTCCTGATAGGTTTATATTGTTTATTTGATTGATAATAGGAGATTCCAGCGTCTTTCTTTATTACGGGCAGCTACTTTTGAAAGCCGCTCTGTGCACTTCAGTTTATGGAATGTCTGTTGTGAGTTGAACCCATAAGTAAGCATGCTATAGAGAATGTTTTTGCCCATTGAGTGGTCTGAAGCTAGAATCTTGTTCAGAAACAATAATTTTGTAGAGAAAAATCTAACAGAAACGGCATGTGTTCAATATAGTGAAAATAATAACTTTAATGACAGTATAGGTTTACTCAAGAAGAAAGATCTGCTGTTTCTACATATCATGAAATGTCAGTAGAAATTGTATAATTTATTGATATAGGTTTAACTTAATCACCTATCCATCCTCATTAGATTGTTAACTTTTTTCTCTTGAACGAACTATGTACAAGATCATTTACATTTTATATTATCCTATAATAGGTGTCAAGCACCGTTAACCTTTATTACTTGTTTATGTTTATGTAAGTTTTAAACTCAAATGTAAACTATATCCGGTATATGTTTTTTCCTTGACTGATGTAGCAAATAAAGCTACACGGAAGAGCCTGACGTAAAGCGAAACTGATGGGAAAAATTAAGAACTCTGTTTCTTTTTTCCTATGGTTCCTCCGTTTTCATTGTGGTGTGCATCGAGATATTTCATCATCGTGAATGAGAAGATTAAAACTATATATATATATATATATATATATATATATATATATATAGATATAGATATAGATATAGATATAATCTTCATAACACGAAGATGAGATATGTCAATATCGTCCACAGGAGAAAAGAGAATAAAAGACTCTAGTAGCTCGATAATTTCGCCTTCCACCAGGTCTCTTCAAGAGCTTTATTTTAACTAAACAGAATGAGCATTACAAGAATTCATAAACACTTTCCCACTGGGAAAAAAAATAAAATTATCATAATTGTCAAAGTAAAAATTAGGTTGTTTAAATCATAAACAAATTGTCAAACCAGCAATTCAAACAGGTTAAAAGAGAGAACTATTCAACGATTTGATGAATGGTCATCTAAACTTTCTCTGAATTTGTACTGTTGGGAAACAATATGAAGGAATAAAGGGTCCAATTTATATATGCCCTGACTTATATTAAAGTTTATTTTGTTTGCTAAAACATATGCAAGCTGCTTCTAACAAACTTCTTGTAATCATATCTTTTTCTTTGAATAATGTCTCTGTTTTGTTCCAAAGGATAGGACAGCCACAATTTTGTACATGTAAGTTCACAGCACTGTTTGGAGAATTTGTTCTTACACAATATCGATGCTGGGAAATTCTCTTATCGATATCTTTTCCTGTTTGTCCCAGGTAGAATTTGCCACATTCACAAGGTATTTTGTAAACCACGCCTTCTTCTTGTTTGGGGCTGTTGCAAATAACTGTCTTTCCTACTGTGTTGGAGTAAGAAAATACTACTTTAAAGTTTAATAATCTCAAAGGATAAACAATATCACTGAATGAAGGGTGGAATGGGAGAACCAAAGTACTACTCATATCGTATTCCTTTTTGGTGGTTGTTCTATAATAAGTTTGTTTAGCTAAGAATAAACATTCCTCTATTTCCCTGATCGAAAAGTTGTTTTTCATGCCAATTCTCGTGATAATACTAATCTCCTCGTCTAAATATTCAGGGCTAACTAGTCTAAGTGCTCTTAAAAAGTGACATCTCAAAGCCATGTACTCCACGTTTGCGTGTATGGGTCGATTTTGCATTGATCATTAGGTTGTTGTTTGTAGCTTTTCTGTGAATTTGAATTTCAGGCCATTATCTGTTCTTATTATTTTAGTATCTAAAAAATTAATAGAGTTATTTGCTTCTTTTTCCATGGTGAATTTTATTGATGGTACTAAGGAATTAAGATCAGAGAGAAATTCATCAGTGTCGTGGTTTACATTCCAAACAGTAAAAGTGTCATCCACGTATCTAACCCAATAAACATCATCTTAATAATCCTTCAAAGAAACCAGACATACTTAAAATACAGAAGACCTTTGAAGAAAAGGAAAAGCATAATCACCAACACGAAAACAACGACAGACTAATTTTAGCCAAGGGAATAGTGTACAGTGCTTATATGAAACATGTTGATTGCTGCTTTTTCCCAACTATCATCCCAGTAAGTAAAAATATCATCTACATATCTAACCCAGACCATATTGCGGGGTTTGATAGAGGACAAAATTTCTGTTTCAAAATATTCCATGTATAAGTTTGCTAGAAGGGGTAGATAGGGGGACTCCCACTCTGCAACCAAATTTTTGTTTGTAAAAATTACTATTGAAAGAACACCTTAGGTGCAATAATCCTTTTATTTTCCCTTATCCCAAATCCATTGGGAGTTTGCTCATTAATGTATACCTAAGTAAAAGAGGAGAAGAAGCTCGAGTTTACAAAATACCGTGTAGCAATTGTAATGAGATTAGCAGAGCATAAAAGATCAGTGTGATATGCATCAGAGAACTCAGGGATTTTCCTACATATTAGGGACAAAGGCCATACTATGAACTGGAGTGGGGCGGAGCTGGTTTTCAAAAGTAACTGTCGTACAAAAGGAAATGCTGGAATGTGCTATCATCATTCAAATCAACAATTTTAACCTATTAGGAGGACACTGGAAATTGGATGACATCAACGAACTAATCCTTAGGATGCTCCTCAAGCAGTGTCCAAGAACATCCGACCACCGGACGAGTCACCAGACGGAGTTAATGAGGCCCAACCAAAAATCACCAGGGAATAGTTTAATTCCCACCTTTCCTGGGTCACCAACAGACACTCACTGCCACACCTACATATGTTTTGTATATATGTATAGAGGACTGGACCCACTTATGTTTTTAAATGTCAGAAAAAAGTCCTCGGGGTTTTAATTAAGGATTCGCAAAATGAGAATAGCGGTGAGTCTGGAGATTTTTAACAATCTCTCTCTCTCTCTCTCTCTCTCTCTCTCTCTCTCTCTCTCTCTCTCTCTCTCTCTCTGCAGGCAAGTAAGGTAGAGACTTCTTCAGTTTCTTCATTACATATTAGTATCATAGAAGGATGTCAGGAAACTCTTGAAGTTACCTAAAATAATATATTCTCTGAAGTATTATTACATCTTGAAGATAGACTGTTTTCAGAAGAGCGTGGTAGTTGTTTTAAGAGAGTCAGAGGAGGGAGAAGAAGTGAAGTTTACAATTGAATGTACATTCGAATAGGTTACAAACCTAACATACATACTCACGAACCCCTCTTTTAGGTCATGATGATTCAACAAACTTATTTAGTTCTCATGGGACCAAATCTAGGTTCCCAGAGCAAGATGAGGTTTTGTTCCTGTATTGGTTGTTATGCTTACTTAGCCTTCGCGCACATCCTGAGAATGTATTTTTGGGAGCTTCTTCCCGCATGATCTGTGACCTGGAATCAGGGTTTATTGCTTTTTTATTCTAAGGAATGTATTACATTTCCTCTTATTATACACTGTTGTGCACAATGACATTCTGAGACGTCTCAAAAACACTCCTGCTACCACTCTGCCACACACATGTTCATAGAAAACCACCTAAACATGTTTTGCAAAAACTTCAATGACACCATTGCATTACAAGAAACACTCCTCTGGCCACATGACCTTGTCATCTGTGATTCAATTTCCTGAAGACTTCAGGACCTTCTCGACTTCATCGATGAAGGTTACAGATCAAATTATAGCGGTCGCCTGAAAGGGGGCCTTTCTTTCCTGTGGCACAAATCGTTAGACTATATGATAAAGGTGATGACCTACAGGAGTGACAGATTGCTGGGGCTTCAAGTGACAGTAGGGAACTCTAAAATCCTAATAATTAATGTTTATATGCCATGGGAAAATAACAATAGTTTTGATCATTACTGCATGATCCAAGGGGAGTTACACAGTAGTATTCAAGATTCTCCCGCTGATCAATATTTTCTTGTTACAATTGGGGACCTTAATTCTCACCCCACAAAACATTTTTATAATGAACTTACTCGCTTCTGTCAAAATCATGCTCTCCAAATTAGCAATGTAATGCTCCTCCCTCCCTCCTCCTATTCATATGTATATAAAAGAGCGGATGCAATTACAACCTCCTGGCTGGACCACAGCATCACATCTTCACAACTTCATGATTCTATTATCACCTGCAATATTCGCCTAGATCTTGCAATGCCCTACAATCACATCCCATTACAGGTGTCATTCAGTACCCATCCCTCCCTACTGTGAACCCCCAACTGACCGCACCAACGGTAAACTGGGATTTTAAAAAACCAACAGAAAATCAGATACTTTAGGGTGACCACAGAAACCAGGTTGGGTCAATAGTTCAACCGGCAGACGCCTTACTTTGTACCAACACCACAGAAGGGATCTGAATGAATTCTATTCGAACATAATCTCCGCTATGCTTGTTTCGGGCAGGACTGCCTATAGATTTCGTCCAAGGCAATTCTCGTAATATACCTGGATGGAATGACTTGGTTAAAGATCTGTATACATACTCACAAGAAATGTCTTTACTGTGGAGGAAAAATGGTAACCTGAGGGAAGAACACACTTTTACAAATGAGGCAGGTGAGAGCGCAGTTCAAACTTACTCTTAAGCACTGCAGATTAAATGAAAAACAACTACGAGCCGATGCAATGTCTAGAAACTTAGAATCTGCTGATTACCCTCGTCTTGGAAAGATATCCAGTCCTTAAATCCCAAAACTAAAAAAGCTATCACAGAGAGTAGGGGAAGCAGTCGGAGACGAAGCTATAGCAGTATGTGGGGCAATCACTTCAACAATATCCTGAATTGCACAAATGATCAAGATTCCCAAAGGGATGTAGATAACCTCCTTACTGAGAACATTCAATTTAATTTTGCAGACCGTATTATGCCAGGTAACATCAGCGATGCCATAAACCGCCTACCTAACAATAAATCACTTAGCTGTGATGGTCTTCCTGCAGAGGCTTTCAAATTCTGCCATCCGATAATTTACATTTTGCTTGCTGCCCTATTCAATACGTGCATAATTCACCGGTTTTCTTCCAGACTCCCTACTCTTCGTTCACTTGATACCATTAATCAAAAAACAAGCTAAACAATGCAGCTGACCCTGGCAACTACCAGCCGATTGCAATCATAACGATCGCATCAAAGATACTTGAGTCGGTTTTTCTAGTGAGACTTCTCCCCTTTCTACGCACCACAGACAACCAGTTCAGGTTTAAAGCAAACCACTCAACCGACACCTGCATCTACATACTGAAAGAATTGCTGAACTACTACCTATCATCAGCCTCTCCAGTTTCCCTGTGTTTTGTAGATGTGAGAAAAGCATTTGGCAGAGTAAACTACCTGAAGCTCTTCCTGAAGCTGTATAATAGGGCACACCCCTAAATTAATTGGCATTTTACATTGCTGGTTCTCCACACAGCAATTCTGTGTCAAATGGGGTAAACAGGCTTCGGCAAGGGGGCATTTTCTCTCCATACCTGTTTCATACGTACACAGATATCTTGAATGTCAAACTGAACTCACTCCCAATCGGATGCACTGTCAATGAAACAACTATAAACAACCTCTGTTACACCGACGATATGGTTCTGATTTCCCCATCAGTGCAAGGTCTCCAACTACTCATCAGCACTTGCCACCAATATGCAGAGGAATTTGATATAATCTACAACGAAACCAAGACCCAGTGCATGCCTCTGCTCCCCAGATTGCTTAAGCATATTGCAGAAACACAAATTTTCCTCAGAAACCATCGGCTGGAATTTGTGCACGAGTTTTCCGTATTTGGGTCACATTATCACCGACGACCTAAAAGATACGACAGACATTGAACAGAGGCATCGTAAACTATGTGCAACTGGCAACATGATTGCAAGGAGGTTTGCCTTCTGTGACCAAGACGTGAAACTGCTGCTCTTCCGCTCATGCTGCTACAGTATCTATGGGTGTTCCCTCTGGACGAACTATGCCGAGAGACCAAGAGATGTATCACTGTTGTGCACAATGACATTCTAAGACGCCTCACAAACACTACCGGCTACCACTCCGCCACACAGATGTTCATAGAAAAACCACCTGGACAATTTAAAATCATTGTAAGGCGAACCAAATGTCCAGTTTGGTAACCCGAGTGAGAAACAGCAGCAAGTCGCTCATACAAAGCATCCTAAGGAGTGAAGCAAGAAGAAGATCTAAAGTGTGGGAAAGATGGGAAAATGAGGCCTTTGTCCCTAAAGACTTAATCTCTGTAATGGCAAGATGTCATATGCAGATTTTGTCATTATTATATTTATTGCTGATATTTTACTTTTTCATTATTACTGTGATTACTATCAAGGTAAAGTTTTTTTTTACATTCAGTTTTCGTATTTAGCCCTCTGGACCTGACTACTGTAACCACCTAAGGTCTCTAGCTGAAATTTAAGTTATATAATCTGTGCACTAACTATTATAACTCTCAAAGCATTTTTTTCTCACCAATATTATTACTGTTATTACCAATATTATGATTATTATCTTTTATGCTACCTCAGCTATTTTGTGGATAAGTGCCGATACTAATTTTTTTTATCATGTTGTCTCATGAAGCAAGATTGTGTATGCTACTGTCTGTATTTTGTATTTTCCATGTATATGGCCCTGAGCTGAATGTAAAGGATATTATTATTATTAGGGAAAAACTCTATTGCAAGAGTATATATAATGTTCTAAAGGGCCCACAATAATACAGTGTTAAGAGTCCGTGTATAATTTTTAAGACTACAAAAAGCTTTCAAACCCTTCCCTGGGAAGTGTTCGAAAGTTTTTAGTAGTCTTAAAAATTATACACGGACTCTTAAGACTTTGTATTATTTTGGACCCTTTAGAACAGTGTTGTCCAAACTGGGGTCCGCGTACCCCTGGGGGTACGCAACATAGATCATGAGGGAACGTGAACAAACAAGGAACACACACACACACGCACACACACACACACAACAGAAACATCCCATCAGTGAACATCAGCCTCACATCTCACATTAAGTTGTGTAAGTAGTTTTCAAGCATTTTGTTATTAAATCATCATTTTTATTTGTGTAATAAATATGAATTTATTGACCAACACTCCTATAACACAGTCTTTTCATAATTAATATACTATTTGCATGATTATCCTAAATAAAACTGATTTTGCTCAGCCATGGTGGGCGAGGGGGGGGGCGGTGGCCTACGTAACAGTAGAAGGTAATAAAGGGTACAATAGGCGAAAATGTTTGGACAACACTGCTTTAGAACATTATTATTATTATTATTATTATTATTATTATTATTATTATTATTATTACATATCACTCGGTCACGACAACAAAATAAGGGTCAATCAGATCAGGAAATGCCCTTAAACAGGATGTGTGTGAGCACTATTCCAAGATCAAGATAATTCGAGATAATGATTATTCAAAGGTGATAGTTGATTGATTAATGCATCAAAATCAGAGAGTAAATGACAATGCAATTAATAATAATGATAAAGCACAGTCATAAGGTAAGTACTACGGATACATATGCTAAATATAGTAATCCCACTTGTGTCGATTTAGATCCAAAAGGTAATACATGTGCTAAATTGATATACTTATATAGATGCAAGTCATGAAGGTAATTAATCTTTAGAAATACTAAGGCATTTCTGGTAGTTTACATTACACGCAAAAGTTATATGTATTAGTATAAGGTTATAAGAACAAAAAATTAATGGTACCTTGTAAGAGATAAATACGTAGAAGGTTCTATATATGTATATATGTATTGATTAAGGATAAATGTGTTTAAAGTGCACATTGATATATATTTCTGGTGCGTGCAAATGCACAGCTATATTGATTGTTCACAAATTATATATGCTTCATGTGTGCACAGTTAGATTATGATACTAAGATGATATTACGTGGAATGCATTGTTAATGAGCCTCACTACTTTACAAGCTAACCAAATACTGATCCACGTTTTACTCATTCACAGTTCCAAAACAAATCAGTGGTTGCGTGAAGTGGCCAAATTCACACAACTTGAAAAATTCCATGGTTTCAGGCCGTAGGAAAGATTGTCTTGGCGGGCTCCTGACGTTTCCGTTCCTGGGCCTGCAAATACGTTCACGATGACTATGATCGCGACTGTCAGTGTGACGATGGCCAGCAGTGCGTAGTAGTGAAGGTCTTCATTAGGCGTATAAACAGGGTGGATCGGATCCATAGTAGCTAAGGGATTTAGCTGCTTGGCTATGGTGGGGTTGTAGGGTAGGGGAAGTTCTGCGATGTGGGTGGTTTCCCACGTCATGTTCGCGAAATAGGACCTCTCCCGGATGATTGTGCTTACTCCATGGACAGTGTAGTTGACCGTTGCTTCACTGCAGCCCTCGGTAGCAATGAAGAGATGAGATTCCGTAGCTGATCCGTCTGGGCAGGACACTCTAAATTTCTCTAGGGAGAATCTCAGCCAGGTTTAAACGGAAATTAAATTTCTTATCTTTGTTTATTAGTATATGTATATATGTATTTATTGAAGTAAGGAGGACTTTTCTCTTAAACTATTAAAATAACTAGTTAAATACATTTGTATGCTTGGTACCATCTAAGTCCTGCTTGCTTATTACGAGCTAAGTAATTAGCTAACAAGCCTTCCAATCACGCCATTTTCTCTTTACTTGGGAGGTTTATGGATATACCCACTTCAGTCTTGTCCAGCAAACCATACCGTCAATAGCTTCACTGGCAGTATTAGGACACGAAGATTTTAGCAGCTAGATTTGTGCTACAAGATTATTATCTCTACTGAATTTGTGCTGTGCTGCTATTCTATCGAACCATGGTTGAGTTCCGTGATTTAAGTGTTTCCACATTTACGAAGTTATTCAACATGAACTAACATCCTTTAATTTGGACTCTGGGCTTCCTTCGTCATGAGACTTTAAACTTCGAGGGCATTCGACTCGTCTCGTCTCGTAGCTTGCTTGCATGAAGGATAAAGGTGAGAACCAAGCATTGTTAGGGGTTTCTTAATGTCTAATGGTAATCATTATCCGTTGCCTTAAGCCTTCAAAGCACCAATATAATAATAAATTCCTTTCTCTCTGATATAGATATCTATATTGTGTACTATTAAACTAATTTTGATATTAGCGCCTCATATTTATTTGTTATATTTGTACAGTACTTTCGCTTAGGTATATTTGGTGAAGCTAGGTCGTCCTGGGTTATCAGCCTACGTTCATCTTTCGTATTTATATTATTGGTAAGACTTTATATTAGATTTAATTCGAAGGATGAATGTTATAGTGAATGCATTCTATAAAATTATATTGCGTATATTTACAGCTTAATGATATTATTTTGATGGCGGAATGTACTTCATTTTCCAGGATATCATTTATCCATCTGTTTAATTGAAGTGGCTTATTCCGATGGTAAATTCCCTTTTTCTTACATTGGCGAGCACTCCCAACATTATCGGTAATTACTTATTAGGTTTATATAGATTATATATGCAATTTACGATTTGTTGATATATACTTTTCTTAAATTAAATTTATATAATTTCCTTTCTTTTACCACATCTTTATATATTCCTTTTTGTTGTTTATACAGGTGAGGTTGGAAAAGCTGAAATTAGTTTGGAAATTACCCCTAGATATAACCTCCTTCAAGCAATCTGAATAGACAATTTATAGCATTTTTACTTCTCTTAAATGGGTATAATAAATTTGGTGAATTGTGTTGGAGAGTTTTCCTAACTACCATTGTAATCGTTCAAGGTTCAGCTTAAGGTTCCGTTATTCAGCCTTTGAGCGAACTTATACTTGTCATAAGGATACAGGTGATCCAAGCAGTGTTCTCGCGTATGGGGCAAAGTTCCATTGAATGCTAGATCTAACTCACATGAACCCTCGGAAACATTTTGGAATGCAAAGGAGTCAGCCGTGCAAACCTTTTTATCCATGACTGTGCAGCAGTTAGCGAACGATTCCAGGTCTACGACGACCATAAATGTTTCCTTGTTAGGAGAAATTAATGCATAGCCAGACAGATTCGATATAACTGGTTATGAGCTATTTGACATGTAAGTGGGAAATGGTGCTACTTTATAGGATTTCCATGCATCAGAGGGATCAAAAGGAATATTAATCATGATTCTAAAGTGTTGTACGCTTTCTGAGATTAGGCTATAATAGAACTTGATCTCATGCCCTTCTAACAAAGGATTATAACAGAGTTTGTCATGAGCATTATCTATGGTTAATGTTAAGTCTTTGGCAGGTAACAAGTGCGGCGACAAGACTCCTTTTGTAGCAAGTGTTATGGCTCCCACATAATCTTTGGATTTTTCAATGAAATGAAAAACCTTAGTATATATATGATCCATCTTCGTATTGTAATATGCTAATGTTGCAAGCAAAGATTGCACGTCTTGGATATGATTTAGGTTACAGGAATGTTCATTTACTATCGTCATGAGCTCCTTAATTAATTCTAGTTGCTAACGAAGTTTAGAAAAAATTAATTCATGTCCATGCTGTAGTATTTCAATTCTCTTATTCAGATCGTTAACTTTAAGACGATTAGAGATACTTAAACCTAAACCTGCTACTGAACCCAACAAATTAAGTGCGGCAAAGACAAAGGGGTTACGTCTTTCTACATTGGTGTGTGGAACGGTCTACATAAAGAAGTCGCGTTCTAAGCATTCTGTTTCAGCTGTCTTATTCTGCAGATCAAAGGACATTAACTCAGCAATACCCAAGGTATGAGCAAGTGGGTGTTCGCTGCTTGAGGGAAAATAGGTTCTGTGCAGTTGATTCAACAAATCAGCAAAGCGAGAACATTTCGGATTTCAAATTGATGACATCATTTTCTGCAAGAAAATAGCTTGCATTTCAACTTCTAGTATAAAGTTACGAGACGTAATGAAAAGATCTTCAATTCTTTCAATGATTGAGCCATGATTAAATTGAATAGTTTTGGTTTTGGAACTGGTCCCACGAGAAAATTGCCTGAAAAATCAGTACCAATAAAAACAAGATAAGCGGCATGTCGGAACCTGCAAATAACCAATTATATGTAATTACTCATGTTTAAAAATAACCATCACATGGAATAAAAATGATATACAGATAAAAAGGTTTTATATGATATATATTTTCATACAAGTTTTGTATATACCAGGCTATCATATGAGTTTTATATATATTTCAATTTTTTATTTTCATACAACCCTTAAAAGATTTAGCATCTTACATGTGCCATGGGAACCGTCCGAATGTCAGTAGGTTTGTCTACACTCTGAACTTTCAGCCTATTTGCCATTAGCAGTTCGAGGACGATAAATGGTCCTTCGAATTTAGGCGTTAGTTTTTAGTTCAGACCCTTGCGTACATAGACTTGTATATATATTAGATCACCTACAGCATATGGTTTTGTTTGTTTGTCAGTTTTATCGTGATTACTTTTCATGATTATTTTGAGCTTCTTAAAGATTCTTACGAAGTATATTGAAGATGCTTACACTCGCATTCATGATATCCTTTAAAGGATTTGATAAATTGTTTGTGGGTGTAAGAATGTGAAAAGGTGGTCCCAGCAGGAATTAATTTGTTGTTTACATTATATTTTTGAAGAGGATGTTCATTGATTTTTTTACTGCTGCTGTTAAGCATTTATTTTCATTTATAAATGTTTATTGCTCTATCTGTTGACTAATGTAAATTATTTAATGATTCCTTTATTTGGTTTTAAATGTAATTATGTTAATGATCATTTAGTGTCTTTCGCCACCTAGATCCTGTGCTCAGTTGTAAATAAATATGCACATATATATGTAATAAATTAGTTTATGGTATTTTTTATGTTTGTTTCGCACCCTCTGTGGTTTGTCTGGTCCCTCTGGTCATTTTCAGTCCCGTATCTAAATTTTGATTTTATACAACCTGTGGAACTGTTAATGGTTCATTACAAATGGCGACCTTGTGTCAGAATTGGTTCTGTTTTCACTGGCGGGACTGATGACTTTTGAGGACGAGTGTTGTGATCTTGTAAAAGAAAATTTTGTTTCTTTTGTAATTTTTTTTTTGGGGGGGATAGGGAGATGTCAGGCTCGATCGTTATTTTGTTTGAATGATCTTGGTTAGGTCGTTTCCCCTTTTCTCCTGGTCTTCATTGTTTTCGCCAGGATGACCAGTTTATTTAATGTCACAGTGTGAGTGACAGAGTCAGTCAGGTTCTGGGTGGAAGACAGACAGGTTCTTGGCAAAACCCAGCCAAGAAGGCAGTAGCAGCATGGCTACTTGATTTAAACAACAGGCATTGGTCACCTGTTGTCTTCAGCAGTTGAAGGCAGTTTGCAGCTATGTTAGTTGAAATTTGATCATTAAAGGTTATTGGTGGCATCTGTTGTCTCGGAAACTGAAGGCAGTTGCAGCATGGTTACTGGATTGAAGAGCAGGTATTGGTTAAACTGTTGTCTTCGGCAGCTGCAGGATGTACGTAGTCAACTGTAGAAAAGTGTGCTTCCAGTGAAACAGCCAACCTGTTGTCTCTTCGACTTTGCTGGAGTCATATGTGTTTCTGGATGTGTTCTGTCAGCAGTCATGAGCTTTTTTGGTGACTCAATGGTGGGTGTCTGATGATGTACATCCTTTTTGACGGCAGATTCTGCCTCGATGTCTCTGCAGAGATAGTCTGTTATTTTTGTGTGTGACGCTGCCTAAGTATTAGTGTTACTACTAGGGTATTGTTATCAATATTATTTATGTTGTCTATGTAATGATGTATTGGTGCTGCATGGAATTGATTATATGGTTTATGCTGCTTTGGGGATTTGCCACTGTTATGCTGCCTATTTTTTAGTTTTACTGATGTAATTCATTGACCATGTTATTCTGTATAATGATTGTTTATTTTATTTAGTGGTGTGGAGCAAGTGTATAGCCCTGGAATTG
>NC_061100.1:60045453-60060453 GCF_015104395.2 Macrobrachium nipponense
CAGTGAAGTAGTGTGGAAACAATTTGAGCAAACAAAACAAGGAAAGAGAAATGAAAGGAGCCGGATAGATACTGTAGTGTGTGTGTATATATATACATGTATATATATATATATATATATATATATATATATATATATACATATATATATATATATACTATATATATATATATATTATGCATATGCATATATATATATGAAAGGAGCTACCTATGGATGGATATCTTGATATGAATACTGCTTATTCAGTTCCTACCTGAAGAGAGACTCTAGTCTCTGAAATATAGAGGTTACTTTTTATATTACGGCGTTTTATGGGCTCCTTTATTAGATGGAATTCGTTGTAACAGAACATTTTTACTAGTTCATATATATATATATATATATATATATATATATATATATATAAATATAAATATATATATATATATATATATATATATATATATATATATATATATATATTATTTTCTAGATGGAATTCTGTTGTAACAGAACATTTTACCAGTCACATATATATTTATATATATATATATATGGTCTATATATATGATATATGTATATAATTATATCTATATAATATATATATATGATTATATTATATATATTATATAATACACACACATATATATGTGGCTGGTAAAAATGTTCTGTTACAACAGAATTCCTTCTAATAAAAGGAGCCCATAAAAAACACCAAAATATATAGAGAAAATACTTTTCTCTCTACATTTTGGTGTTTTTGTGGGCTCATTTTATTATGTATATATATATATATATATATATATATATATATTATATATAACTGGTAAAAATGTTCTGTTACAACGGAATTCTAGCTAATAAAAGCTAATAAAAGGCGCCCATAACAATGCCAAAATATAAAAAGTAAGCTCTTTATTTCAGAGACTAGTCTCTCTCTTCAGGTAGGAATTGAATGAGCAGTATTTATACCAAAGGATCCATCAATAGGTAAACCTTTTTAGTAAGTCACCCTGCTGAATATTTCTCTTTAATCTTCTTAAGCGTTGGTTAAAGGAAGATTTTATTATGATATCTGAATCCCAGTTGCCCATTGAGATGTTCATTATATGTCTTTGTTTAATCAAAGGTGGATGGGAATAAGATATCATAGATAAAATCTTCATTCAACCAACGCTTAAAATGATTAAAGAGAAATTATCAGCGAGTTGAGACATAGTAAAAACAGCTACCGCATGGTATAATTACTGCTTTTTCTGTAACTTTTTTCATTCATTACCTACCTGAAGAGAGAGACAGCAGTCTCTGAAATATATTACTTACTTTCTCTGGTTTCGTGTTTTTAGCGGCTCTTCTATTAGTATTATTATTATTATTATTATTATTATTATTATTATTATATATATATATATATATCTATATATATATATATATATATATTATATATATATATATGTGTGTGTGTGTGTGTGTGTGTGTGTGTGTGTGTGTGTAGAAAGAGAGACTGATGAAGTGCAGAAAAGAACAAAAGCGACGGAAAAATTGGGAGCAAAAATGTCACAATTTGTTGGCCTCAGTCCTTGGTCACCAAGATGCCGCCAAGCTCTCGACAAAACAAACGAGCGCCAGCGACTTCCCATCATTATTGAACTCGTCTGCTCGGCCCCCCAAAAAATAAAAGTTCTCAAGTATTTCTTCTTTCTCATCTTTCTCTAATATCTCACACTGATATGTGGGGGAAAACGAATTCTACGAACTTCTTAATCTGTGAATGAGAATTAGAAAAAGTTTCACCACAATTACATTACATCTATCTTCATATATTTAGAAAGTTAGTACAACTACATATTTCCATGTGACTTCATTACCACATATATTTTATGACTGAAACACTTCTCATTTACAGTTATGTATACAACCGTTTTGCAGATGCATTATGGGCCGTAAACATTACAGAATTCATTAAGATGTAATGGAAAGCCAAAATCATAATGACTCTCATTCCTCCATCATGCTTCGTCATCAGAATATTTGTGAAAATGTGTGAATCTTGAATATTTCTATCTTTAAATATAATATATATATATATATATATATATATATATATATCGATATATATATAATATATATATATATATATATTGTGCTAAATTATGAACATCTCCAAGTCAAGGTAACATTAAATATTCATTTGAATCAATAAAACATTAGCTACTCTATGATCCTCCCACTACCTCTATGAAAGGTCTCTATGGTTCACAGCCTTCTCTTCCACAAACACTGCTGCTGGCCATTTTCTTTGCCTCATTACAAGCTGATTAAGCCAGTATCCGAGGATTAAGCTATAAAATATTTTTTATTCCTGTATTTAGATTTTTATATCTTTTTATTCCTGTATGTAATTTAGTATTTAAAAACCAACACGTAAGATATTAAATTCTAAACATACATTTAAGGAAACACTAGCACAAGGCATTATATTTTGAATATTTATTTAACCACTGTTTAAACTTTCACTTTTATTGTCGCAGTACATATGTCCTTATGTTCTTTGTATCCAAAAACAACACCCTTAATGGTTAAGCTGTTAATCCCTAGACTAACCAGTCAATGCCTTCTTGAACTGACAAGGCCTGTGCGATCAGTCAAGTAGAGCGATGAATCATCACTAGTCGTCCTATCCTGGCCATAAGTTACCATTCCCAGTTCTTTATTTTTGGTGTTATTTATTACTTTTTATCTAGAGTATCTAATTGCTATGTTAGATAACTATATTTTCACCCAGTCTTTAACACATCATAATCCTCTAAACCTGGTTAATATGATTAAATATGCTGCATAATGGTGGAAAATCAGCGCAGAAGTTATGATGAGAAACAACAGTTTATTAACACAAATGATTATAAAATACATATATATATATATATATATATATATATATATATATATATATATATATATATATAATATATATTGTGCTAAATTATGAACATCTCCCCAAGTCAAGGTAACATTAAATATTCATTTGAATCAATAAACATTAGCTACTCTATGATCCTCCCACTACCTCTATGAAAGGTCTCTATGGTTCACAGCCTTCTCTTCCACAAACACTGCTGCTGGCCATTTTCTTTGCCTCATTACCAAGCTGATTAAGCCCAGTATCCGAGGATTAAGCTATAAAAATATTTTTTATTCCTGTATTTAGATTTTTATATTCATTTTTATTCCTGTATGTAATTTTGTATTAAAACAAACATGTAAGATATTAAATTCTAAACATACATTTAATGGAAACACTAGCACAAGGCATTATATTTTGAATATTTATTTACACTGTTTAAACTTTCACTTTTATTGTCGCAGTACATATGTCCTTATGTTCTTTGTATCCCCAAACAACACCCTTAATGGTTAAGCTGTTAATCCCTAGACTAACCAGTCAATGCCTTCTTGAACTGACAAGGCCTGTGGGATCAGTCAAAGTAGAGCGATGAATCCATCACTAGTCGTCCTATCTGGCCATAAGTTACCATTCCCAGTTCTTTATTTTTGGTGGGTTATTTATTACTTTTATCTAGAGTATCTAATTGCTATGTTAGATAACTATATTTCACAGTCTTTAACAACATCATAATCCTCTAAACCTGGTTAATATGATTAAATATGCTGCATAATGGTGGAAAATCAGCGCAGAAGTTATGATGAGGAACAAACAGTTTATTAAACACAAATGATTATAAAATACATTATCAGTCATTGCTGATGACTTTAATGAAAACTCAGTACTTGCAACTTTCAGATTTTGTAAACTGTTCAACCATTTATTTTAATTTGCATTGCTGTGGGTACTTTTTCTGAGGCCATCTAATGAGACATTACTAGTTGGCAACCTCCGATCTCCAATGACCTTTCTAGTGTTATACTTAAATCGGGCGAAGAAGGTTTCCAGACACACGTGTAACTCCAGACAAAATGCCACACAGATGTTCTGTTCCCCTTTGTAAAGGGAATTACAATAATGGGCCCAAGGTTCATGTTTTCAGCTTTCCCAAAGAAGAGAATCTCTGCAGCATCTGGTTGAGAGCCATAAAAAGGGACAGCTTCACACCAACTTCTCACTCAAAGGTAAGCAATATTTGTGGTTGCTGCTGACTAATATTAAGGTTTACATTTTGAAGGTAGATTAACTGCAAGTTTATGTATTTCATACAGTTACGTGCAGTGGATAGGAAATTCAGAAATGCATCCTCACTATTTTAATGAAAAGTGGCAGTGGCAATGTTTCTACTGGGAGTGAAACTGGTGATTACACTAAACAAAATTTCTCCTGGTCTTGGTCTTAAATGCTGTGCATGAGTAGCATGGGTTAGTGACATGTGACTGCCCCATCACAAAATGAATAAATGAAAATAAGTTAAGTAATAAGCAAGCAAGCAAGCAGGTTATCAAATAAAGATATAGTAGTAAGTAAGTTATCAAATAAATGTAGGTAAAGCAAAGAAAATAAATAGGACTACTAAGTTATTTATAAATTTCTGCTGTTCTGCATTACATGTAGAATCTCTTTATTCATTTATTTTTCAGTTTTTCTTTTCCTTTTTTTGTAATGCATGAACTCAGAGTATATCCATTATAGCATGTAGAACTAATTACTTATGCATCTTAGAATAACTTTTAATAATAAAAACATCGAACTGAAAATTTTCGAAGAGACGAACTGGGAGGGCATGAATAATCAGGAGTCCGGAAATAACGATTTTTTTTATATTGATGTCAGTCAAGATGATATTGATAAATGTATGGATCTTTTCCCGGTTATAACATACCTTGCCGGCTATTGTGTGTATGCTGTTGTGAAAAAACTTAAGTGTAGCTCCTGTAAAGACTTACTTACTTGCCAAGAAACAAAAGATAGCTTACCAGACAATAACAGTTACATTCAGGGTATAAGCAGAGGAAGGCTTCTTTATCCACATGAATCTGTAGTAAACGTAATTCTGTTTAACTATATAACCATTGATAAACTGTCACAGTATCCTGATTTTATACAATCGATGTATCAAAGGAATTTGGCCACGGACATTTCACTCACTGTCCTTTCTGATAATGATGCCTTCTTACCTCTAAATGATTGTGATGCGGGCATAGCATAGAAAAAATTTAAAAAATGTTGATATTTGCTTCCTCCAATGCCCTACTAAACAATTATTGTAAGAAAAGTAATGAAAACATTCAAAATTGCAAAAATTTAACAAAAAAGAGAAAGCTGAATACATTGAAGAAATAGGATTCTGAGGAACAATTGCTGTAAATTATAGAGAATATTTATTTTGTATATAGCTCTTATACCTTTTCCTAAAGAGAGAGGCATCTTTTGTCACCATTTTTGTGCTCTTGTCCTCCTTTCTATGTAAAATAATGTATTATATACTCATTTCTGTGAATAACTTTTTTGTTCTCATTACTGTTTCTGCACTGAATTCCCTTTATATTTAATCATAATAACCAGGTCCAGGGGATACTGATGATGCAAAAGACTGTAAAACATAATTAACTTACACAAAAATTATACATTCGCAAATAACTGATAAATGCCACCAAAAATACAAAGTTGTGAATGGAAACGCACGGCCAGAGACAGGACGACTGGTGATGACTCATGCTTGAATCTCTCAGGCCTTGTCAGTTCAAGAAGGCATTGAACCAGTGCCCATACCTCAAGGTCATACTTCTCACAACAATGAAATAAATAGGCCGAAAGGACAGATTGTAAGTCAATAGTCGCTTGATAATGCCATAAGGCGAAACAGCTGTCGCTACAAAATTCAATAAATGGAAGAAGGAAGTCTGCGTATTTTTCACCCGAAATTGACGAACGAGAATCGGAAGAAACTTCGTCGTATGAAGATACCTGCAAGAAACTTATTGATGCCACTAAAGCAATTGCTTGTAACGAAAATCGTATAAGAGAAAACTATGCCCAAAAGTATATATATATATATATATATATATATATATATATATATATATATATATATATATATATATATATATATATATATATATTATATATATATAGATAGATAGATAGATAGATATACACACATATATATTCCACAATCCCCATGCAAGTGCTTCCTGCACCCTCCTCGTAGTGGTATCGTAGATCCTCATGTTTAGCCCCTGAAACCATCCTGAGCCTTCAACGATTTTCACTCTTTGTAGTAGTAGCGAGTCGACGACCTCATTGCCTGTGGTGAAGACCATAAATCTGGTGCAGTAGATCCTTAAGTTGTTTCTGCTTTAGCTTCTTGGAATTCTTTTAAGTTGTTGTGCATTATTGTTTCATCATGAACAAATCCTAACTTACACCCTGACAAGTCTATGTTCTTTAGAATAAAAATCTTACTTGCACTTAATTAAGCATCTGCCATGCACTAACACACACCCAGCCTCATAGTCAATTACTAAGAATTGAAATTCCTTGCCTAAAATGAGCATAGTCTCTATCTACTGACACCTGAAAAGTACTAGAAAAAAAACTTTTATCATTAATTAACACCTCAACAATTAACCCATTGTCTGACAGGTATGTTTTTTAAAAGCCCTGTGATATCTATACATCTGGTCACTAGTAAATATGATGACAACCACCAAAGCAAAAAACCAAAACAAAAACTATGTAAAAAAATCGCTAGCGTCACTTAATCCCAGTTACAGATTTCTTCTAATATAAATTATGATTACGGCTGAGACAAGCATGTCTCTGTTTTGTCATATTAATGACTTAATATAAATTATGATTACGGCTGAGACAAGCATGTCTGTTTTGTCATATTAATGACTTAATTGTAACTTCCCCATGGGAAGGTATAGCCAACAAATCAAATGTGCCACAGGCTTGTCAACCAAATAATGCTTTGAATGGAGACATTTCAATAGAATCACTGACCATAGTATTAATACATTGCCAAATTGTATTCCAGCTCCTATCATTGCCACCTATAGTTGTCCTGAGTGCCTCCAGCAACTTTCTGTTTGCTCATTCGCACAACCCATTAGCTTCTGGTCTATATGGAAGGATTATTACTTCTGCATTCCCACAACTTCCTCTACACACTCTAAAGACATATTTACAAATTCTTTACCATTGTCTGATAAAATCTTGGTATGCCAAACGACATATAAATCCATTGAAGAATGCAACAGCCACTTCTGCTGTTTTATGCTTTAGTAGGTAAATTTCCACTACCCTCATTAGTTCATCTATTACCACTAACAAACACCTGTAACCATACCCCAGTTCACAGAAATTTCCAAAAATATCCATGTGTACTCTATGATAAGGTCTACCAGTTATTAGATATACCCCTAATTTGCAAGAAGTCACCCTTGCAGGTTTGTGAGCATTGAACACTACACACTTTTTCACAATTTCCACATCTGCCCACATATTCTTTCAAATATACTTATTATATATCTCATTATATATCTTTTCCACTCCCAAATGTGGACTACCAAACTTTCGCTCGTCCTTAACTATAAATAATTTTCCTAACCAAAAAACTACCCTTTAATTCCAAACCTGGAAAAAGGCAACTTATAACCAACCTTTCCTGCCTAACTCACCTCTAAGGAACACTTTTACATCCGCTAAAATTTTATCTTCATCTTGCTAATATCCCACTGCACAGAATCACTAGTAACTACTCCAACTTGAAATCCTCCCGTATCATAGAAATTTATACCAAGAGCATCTGCTACCACATTATGTCTGCTCTCTATGTATTTGAGCTTTGCATAAAAAAATTCTAATTCTTAGAAACCATTGAGCTCTCTTTTAGGCAACAGATCTGGCTTATTAAAAAGATCTCACAATGGCTTGTGGTTTGTAAGAACTTCTACCTTATTTTCCATTAACAACATCTTTAAGTTACCATGCTTGACACTACAGCAAAAGCTTCTTTATCTACGGTAGCCATTAGCCTTTCATTGCTACCTTTGTCTTAAATTTCCTGCTATAAAGTCCTATTGCATGGAATTTACTTTTAAACTTCTGCATAAGGCAGGCACCTATGCCTCCTGACTGGCATCTGTCACTAATGTGAAAGGTTCACTGAAATTTAGACATTTCAAGACCGGGGGATTCATTAATGCATCTTTAACTTTCTGAAAAGCTACCTGTTGCGGTCCCCCCTATGAAAATGAATATCCTCTCGCAACAAATCTGTTAAAGGAGCTGCCAAAATAGAAAAACCTTTCACAAAATGACGGAAAAATCCAGCCATCCCCGAGAGAAACAGACTTGTTTTTTTGTCTTAAGGACAGAAAAATGTGCAAATGCTTTGGCTTCATTGTCATTTACTCTAACTCCCTGTTTAGATATGACGTGACCTAAATCTGTAATCTGATTCTTTTAGAAATCACATTTGGCTAAATTAACTTTCAAGCTCACTAACCTAAGTCTCCTAAGAACTTCACAAAGCACTTCCATGTGTGCTTGAATGAGTCTGTTGCAATCAATATATCATCCATGTACACAAAGACGTTCTCAGCCAATAGCCCACGCAAAACTGAGTTCACTAACCTCTTAAAAGTTGTAGGACTACCTGATAAACCAAAAGGCAACCACGGAATGCCCCTTGGGTAATGAGAATGAGGTATATTTCCCAACTATCTACACTAAGAGGAACCTGCAAAAATTGCTCTGCATAAGGTCTATTGAAGTGTTAGATATTACGTCCCACGTGAATTTCAAAAAAAGAAAAAGGTCTGGTATACAGGCGAATGGGAAATGGTCAGGAATTGCCTTTTCACTTAATTTACGGAAATCTACACAGACTCGGACTGAACCGTCTTTCTGAGGCACCACCTCAGAAAGACGGGGGGGAAGTTGTACGGGGACACACTGAGCCTAATGATTCCCTCTTCCTCCCATTTATTAACTCTGTCTCTACCTGTTCCCTGATTTGTAGGGTATACAATACGCGGGAATAAAGATGGCTTTGGTCCCCTCTTTTAGATTCATCTCATGTTCTAACATATTAGTCAGCCTTTAAGTTATCCCTTTTAAAACCACTATATCTCTAAATTCAGGCCTAGGGGACCTCGCTTAAATCTTCTATATGCTCTTTGTAGTCTATTGGCTAGGTGATCGCTAAAGATTTTCTTCTCATTTGCATTTCTACTTCTGAAAACTTGGCTCTCCCCTCTACAATAGCCACTGAACCACTATCCTCACTCAATCCTGGAGGTCTACCACATAAGTATTCTTCTGGTATTTCCTAACTGTACTTTATAATTAAATAATTTGCCAATGCGATAGCTGTATTTGATACCCTGTTTACTGACACTGTGCTGATAACTCCTTTGAATATTTTGGTACCCTCAATTATTATACACACCTCTTTGGGCATTTTCACTTCCCTCAACCTGACTTTCACCATAGTCTTTGTACTTAGATTTAAACAAACATCCTTCAACAAAAGACCTTTATATCTATTATCCCCTTGGCCATCATGCGCAGCACCCTCCTGTGACTGGTTATTCACTTCATGTTCCAGATCTTCATGAATATCACCCATATTTACATAAGTATCCTTCATACCATCAACCTAACCCCCATGTTAGTATCAGTATTACCATTGTTATCAATATCACCATTTTCAACTTTGCCACCATTATTATCACCAATATTACCACCATTATCACCCATATTAATCTCAGTGTCTTTATTTACCTCAGTTCCTCAGTTCCCTGTACAACCTCATATGGAATAAAAAACACCCGGTATCCTAACCGTTATGCCACTAACACCTGTATGGACCGATATCCTGTTTCGCCTGCATGCAAGATGGTCCAACAAAAGTCTGATGCCCCTTTAATCACGGTCCAACAAAAGTCTGATGCCCCTTTAATCACAAAAAAAAAAATGGTTCTACTGTACATCACATACCAACTCTATTGAGGGTTTCAGAGAGTATTGGGTGAACAATGACTGATATAGACCATAGTCCATTGAATTAACTGAAACTCCCATATCTACAAAGATTGGGATCTTTACATTACCACTGTTCTTTTTACTATCAGCCTGGGCTCTGGGGTGTCCCCTACGAGACTGCAATGGCACATACAAGTCATCTGTACTCTTTTTGTTGATTAGGTTTCCAAACATTTCTCCAATTCTTGGGTCCCTTAGAGTAACCTGCTTGGGGAGCTTTTGTGCCTGAACTAGAGTCCCAGGATGTGGCTCTTGCATCCCTCTGTTTCTGAGATGGACATTACCAACTAAAGTGATCTGCACTTTTGCATACTCCACAGTATTTTACCCGGCATTGTTTCTTCATGTGTCTCTGCTTATTACAATTGAAACAACGCAATTGTTACCCAGGATCCATAGACCCCTATTATATTCTACTTTGGCATACAATCGGTGAAAGGGAAACTCAAATCTCTTTGTTTCAAGTTCCTTAGACTGGTCCCATTAAAAAATGTGCTGTCCACTATGGGGGACTTAGACATGTACTTCTCAACCTGAGAATAGATCAATGCCTCATCTGATGTAGGTTCGATCTCCTCAATAAAGGTGTTTACAATGATGTTCAGGATGTCGTGAAAAAGACGAGAAGTGCAACAATCTGTGCAAGTTATCAAGGGAGATATTATTACTATTTACCCATGTGGAATTTTTTAATTTCTGTATACGTTCTCTGGCTGCTTCAAAGAGCGGAGGGCTATGTTCAACCATGGTCTTCTGACCTTTCCTAACCTTGTAGAAACTTCTTAGGTCTCTCACCATATCCCCGTGTTCCTTTGTACCATAGCCTACCATCAGAAATGCTTGTAGTTTGGTCTGTGACTGGCATTTTGTATACTGAAAACTATGGCAACAATGTGCAACGCTACCGAGGACGAGGGGGTTTGATGCAGTCTTCAAAACTATGAATACCTGAGTGTGACAGGTATTTGAGGTGGGAGGCGGCATAAACTTATATCCTCTTGCGGTGGCGGAGTGGGTTAAGGCTTCACTGTCGTCCTGGATTTGAAGGTGTAGATGGTTCGTGCCTGTCAGCAGGCAAATCTTTTATCATCTAAAAAAATTCCCCTTCTGTTAAACATATATGCAAATACATTAATTCCGAGGTAGAGCGAATTAGATATTAAAGGACAGCTCGATATATGTATAGGAATCACGGTAATGTGATATAATGGCTATGTGCGGACAAAAACACTACAACGCTACCGAGGATGAGGGGGTTGATGCAGTCTCCAAAACTACGAATACCTGTGTGCGATAGGTATTTGAGGTGGGAGGCGCCATAAACATATATCCTCTTGCATGGTGTAGTGGGTTAAGGCTTCACTGTCGTCCTGGATTTGAAGGTGTCGATAGTTCGAGCCCATCAGCAGCCAAATCTATTATCGCCTAAAAAATTCCCCTTCGGTTAAACAAATATGCGAAAATATATTAATTCCGAGGTAGAGCGAATTAGATAATAAAGGACATTTGTAGCTCGATATATATATATATATATATATATATATATATATATATATATATATATATATATATATATATATGCCGTTGGGGAAAATTATAGATGATAAGAAATTTGTCTAATCGTGGGCTCGAACCGCTGACCACGAAAACTCACGATGTTTATTGAAGGCTTAGTCTATCCAAATTTGGTTAAAAACCAGCACAGAAATAGCCACACATGCACGCACACACACAATAATACGGACAGAGGCACGCACAGAGAGAGACAGAGAGATAGAGAGAGAGAGAGAGAGAGGGAGAGAGCTCGGTAGATAACAGGAACTTTTGACAGTTTTATTAAACACCAAATGTCTCTTTTCATTAGGTATTTCCCTTTAGCCTCATTTAATATTATTGGTTTCCTTTTCAGCATTAGATCAAATAAAAATGGACTATTGCAGATTTTTTTCAGGTAATGAGTTGCAGTATCGTAGGATATTTTGCTGGCTATTTCTCTTTTTCTGAAACGAAAGAGATTTTTTAGCAATACTGCAAACGAAAATAATTCATTAGCAGTTCTCCGACCTTCGTATACGCATGGAAATTTATTCATTAGCGTACTAGAATAAAAACATTATCCAAATTCAACTAGAGGGTTCAATTCACTCATATGGTAATTAGTAGGCAAAATAAATTCTTGTTTTTGGAAAGCCATCAAACATTCCCATTTGGGTAAATGATGGAGTTGCAAGAAAAAAATAAACGTTACAAGGAATGTAAACTGGAATATATTAATAGTTGATGTAAGCAATTAAGAAAATTGGAATTGGTTGATTAGGACCCCTGATAGGCAGAATTAATATGATAAGCAGATAACAAAAAACATTGGTTATAAGCGGTAAGAAGAGGAATATATATATATATATATATATATATATATATATATATATATGATATTATATATATATCTATATATATATATATATCTATATATATTACGAGGTCAAAATAACGATCGTTTAAATGATTGGAGAGAACTCCTAACTGGGAACCGTAACCTACCTTCCATCGTTCCCTTTGAGTGTCACCCCTGAAGTTAGCTGAAAATCAAATATCAAATTCTAGGCAAATTCAAATTCCCAATATTACAAAAATATACTTTTTATTTCCTAAAATAGCTAACATGAAAATATAATAAATGAGTTAAGTAATTTCTCAAAAAAAACGTTAAACTATCATATTCTTCATAAAATCATATTTAAGTAAGCAACCCCATCTTATCTCTTTCGGCCCAAGAATTCATAGTTTATCAAAAGTCAATTCAAGTCTAGAGAAAACCCATTTTTCTATATGGTGATTTCGAATGCATCTGAAAATGAGAATATAATTATCAGACAATTAAACATTAAAGTTCGTCGATAAAAAGTGTGTCGCACCTCACTACCCCTCTTTAGAAGCTGAACTTAATGTCACTAGAAAGGTGTTAACTTTTTACAGAGTTTTCCACTTTTACCTTTTCCAACGGACCTCCAAACGCCTTCTCTACGCCAAAATCACTTGCGTCCACTTATACACTTTGTCGTCTAATTCCCCGTTAATTCACATACACTCACGTATGTACGAATGTATGCCCACTAACAGAACTACGGATACACTCATGCGACTTAACATACAATGTAACTCGGTAACCTTTCCCATGGTTAACTCATGTGTCTGGAATGCATCCGTGACCTCGTTTACGCATACGGTGTGTTTTCTATTTGTTTTTGATCTCAGCTCTCCAAGGAATCCAGTGTTTGTACCTGTCTCTAACCGGCAAGAGCTAAGGTTATCAACCCCCATTATTTTAATATGTATGTCTATCCTTGTCCTTTACCAGTGCTTTAAGATATATATATATATATATATATATATATATATATATATATATATATATATATATATATATATATATAATATATATATATATATATATATATTATATATTGTGACGAAAGTGCCAAGTATCTGGTTACTACACTTACCATTCATTTATTGTTACCCACAGAAGCCAGACACATGAATCCTCATCACAGATACTAAACGACTGAATACTCTAAAGTGATCCCTTAACAACTTACCAGTATTGCAGAAAATCAGACTAAGTTATCAAAACAGGTGTGAGGTAATCCTGTAAGTAATTAAATAATCAAAGGGCATCACTCCATCAACAACTTTAAAAGTCTAAGTATTTCCCTGATTTCAGAAGTCTAAGTACTTCCCTGGTTCTAAGTCACTTCAAGTTAATTGAAGGAAAACATATTAATCACCACTCAATGTTTCTACCTAACATCAATATAATCAAATGCAAAAATACTGGTTAGAAATGAATACACTTATACAAATTTTAAATACAAAAATTTATTCTTAAACTCAAAATTTAAAAGTGAAATTCACAATATCAGGGAAAATTACTGTTATTTGAAAACAAAGTAAAGTTTAATTAATTCTTGAATCAATTAAGTAAAATTAAATCAAAATAATTTATAAAAAATAAAAAAATTCAAGAAAATTAATTCAATTGAAATTCAAAAGTGTTAGGCAATAATTGAAAATTTGAAATTAATTCACAAGTGGTAAACAACAATAAAACTTGAAAAGAATTCTTAGTAAATGCAAATTAATTCACAAGGGTTAAATTTAATTAAATGTGCAAAATAATTAATTAATGAAAATCACTAAATTAATTAAATTGTGAATGTAAATGAAAATATAGAAAAATGTGGAAAATACCCAAGATTTGCAAAAAGTATTAATCACACAGAATATAAAATAAAAACACACCCTTCAATAAGAAAATGGATAAAAATAACTTCAAATGAAACAAAAACAAATTTTTGCAATGTATAAAAATTTAAATAGTTTCACTCAAACCATTTTAACTATTAGATAATAGTTTTTACCAAACATTAGTAACCATCAGTCATTAGTTATTAGTTAACCACTGTTCCTATCAGTTATTAGTTGGAACTAATAAAAATATTACACACTTTACCTTTTTGGTATATCAATTTCTTTCTTTCTTGCTGCAGCTTGTTTTACACTTTCACAAAACCAGGTGCCGAAACTCAACAATGTTTGTTCAGATTCCACAAAAAAAAAACACTATTTAAAACTAAATAAACTCTAAGAAATTTACAAGTTACGAGTGACCATTTAATAAGTACGAAATCGTTACGTTACTTTAAAATCAAAAGTGCTACGCGATGGAGAGAGAGGGAGAGAGAGAGAGATGTGATCGCTTTGAGAATCTACGCCTGAATGAAAAACTTCTCCCTTACGGAAGCTGGACAGGGGAGATGACACAAAACGTTTTGGGCAATAATTCTTTCTAGAAGCTTCGAAATCTTACGCAACTTTACATACAAAATGTGTAATCTGCATATGGCTTTGACAAAGACTTACGCATATGAGATCAGTCTGTTCAAAAAAGACACGTACTCGACTCGATCGACCGAAGCAGAGGTCCCTTATCAGACGTGATGACAGAATCCCAA
>NC_061100.1:60070453-60082953 GCF_015104395.2 Macrobrachium nipponense
TACTAAATTATTCAATTTAGACAGTAAATAATTTACATCGATACCAACAGGTAAGACTACTAAGATATCATCGACATATCGGTACCATTTTAAGAGGACAAGTGTGATATTCGGGAGGTGTTGTCTCTCAAAAAATTCCATATATAAGTTTGAAAGGAGAGGTGATAAAGGGTTACCCATGGCCATACCAAATATTTGTTGGTAATATTCTCCATTAAAAATAAATCTGCAATCACAAATACATAACTTAATCAAGGAAATTATGTGACTAATGGACATAGGCAATTCATGCAGTACAAGTTCATTACTTAAATATTCTAGCACAGAGTCAATAATGTGGAATTATGAATATTTTACTATGCAATTGCTGTACGATTCATTTCCATGTATTTAATAAAATCACCTATTGTGAACGCATCCGCATGTGTCGCCCTGTATCATGAACCCCACACATGCGCATGACTATTCTTCTTGCTTCTCTTGGCGCGAGCTGCATGCCCTGCAGAGCCTCTGTACATATTTACCTTTTGCTGCTTGGAATAAAGAAATCTACGACTCGGGATATCATTTCTCCCATCCTGCAATCTTTCGTCTTCTAATGCAAGACATCACCACCTATCACCATGGCACAGTGACAAAACCATTCCGCATTTTCAAGGAACACCGGAATCAGCAATCAAACCCAGCCGCCATTACCCCTCGGTCGCCTTTGGATTTTACAGTGCTAGTGCAGTGCTTATGATACGTTCATGAAGAGTTTGCGTAGTGCCAGTGCTGTGTAATGTCAGTGCTTTGATTTTAATGGGTTGTATTTTTCTTGTGCCTTGCCCCAGCTCTACGGGTACCCTTATTTCCATACCCAGCTACAGAGCCCGAGGCAAATCCACCCATGCTCATTATTTGCCATACACTGCCAACTCATTTTTTCAACGGTCGAGTGGTCGCTCCCCACTCCCCACCCGACCGCCCAACCCCCTGGAGCCCACCCAGCCCACTCTCCACCGCCTGCCGGGATTCGCCGCACAGTTGAAGAGTTATTTACAGTGACTTTTTAATAAAAACTGTAGAAAGTCTTCCTCATCGTTCTTCTCTTCCTTTAAACTGCAGTTGACATTGCAGAAAACTTCTCATAATGGCTTCTGCTTCACATCAAGACGAGCCTGGGGATATGCAACACGACCAGGACCTTGAGGACAACCAGTTGCCTTCACACCCAGTCTCACCAACAGACTGTCGAACCCTTCCAGGTTTTGAAACGCTGGAAACCCCATCTTTGCTCTCCCCACACCTGAGTATACCGCCTCCCACAGCTCCAAATACAGAGTTAAGGCTCCTCATCAAGTACCTGGAGGAATCTCGACAGGCTGAGTTGGCTGCACGTCGGAGAGAGGAAGAACAACATCATTATGAAGAGGAACAACGTCATCATGAAGAGGATCTACGCTGCCAATAGGACAACTTAAGAAGAGAGGAGGAAGCTCAACGTTTCACCGTATTGTTGCAGCTACTTAGCGTCAATTCAGCCCAGCAGCAAGCAACACCAGCTGACTCGCAACAACTTCCCACACAATCCTCAGTGGCATCGTCCACCCAGCCACCACCCACACAGAAAGCCATCGCCCTGACCCCGCCGCCCTTACGTCCTGATGCCACATACCAAGTGTTCAGGGAATGGCGTAGACGCTGCGATGACTACAGTGTGATGGTGGACCTAGGGACATTACCTACCAGGAAACAAATGATACAGCTTCGTATGTGCCTCAGCCTGGAGACCCAAAGAATACTCGAGCACACACTCAACGTACCACCAGACATGGATCGGAGTGTTGACGAGGTCTTGAATATTCTCCAGGAACACATCAAGAACCTGCGGAATGAAGCTCTACGACGCAGGAACCTGCTCTCCTGCAAGCAGAGGGAAGGGGAAAGCTTCAGTGACTTCTACGTCCAACTGAAGCATATAGCAGAGGAAATCGACGTCTGTCCTGGCCATTCTGCTGTGAGAGAGGAGACAGCTGAAGATGATCATTATCTTGGGAGTCAGGGATGAGGAGCTCACTCAGAAACTCATTGCCCTGGAAGCTGCAGCTTCATTGGCCACCATGGTTAACGAATGTCGCTCCTATGAGGCCACACGGACAGACACTACCGCCATACGTGCCCCTCCTTCTAAATTGTGTGCCTCTCCACGTATAAAAAAATCAAAGGACATGGCAACAGGGATTCTACCTCGCTACCAACTCCTAGCAAGGACACTTTATGACCTTCCTGCACAAGGAAGCACAGCTCAACAGGAAAGTGCCCAGCCAGCGACAGTGTATGTGTAAACTGTGGCTGCAAAAGCCACTGGCGCAGGACCCCAAAGTGCCCCGCCAACAAGGCCACATGCAAACACAGCGGCCGAGTGGGCCACTATGACAAGTACTGCTGTCAGCAGATGAACGCCAAGAAGGGCGGCCCGCCCAATGCCACGCCCCCTTCTAGCAGGCCCTCTAACTGTTGCAAGGTCGAGACCCCTTCTTCATCAACTGACTCCTCACCATCACCTATATCCATCGACCTCACCTACAAGGGTGAGACATCGAAGATAATGATGCTGCCTGACACAGGAGCTGATGTATCAGTGATGGGCCCCCAGCACTTGGAACTCCTTCGCATTCCCAGGACTTAGCTACAGCCTCCTGCAACATCAGTGACATTCACGGTAGATGGGTCAAAGATGACACCTGCTTTAGGAACCCTTAAGGCCACCTTGTCCTTGGCCAAACGGTCCTGCCTCGCCACGATTCAAGTCCACGAACGCGTTCAGATGCCTCGCCTGTCCTATGCAATTTGCAAGGAGTTGGCCATCATCCCACCAGGCTTTCCGTGGCCCATCCTACAGGTCACCCACGTTATCTGATGCAAGGAGCTAACCCTGCATGCTGACACAACCCCTGCTGAGGCCCGAGAGTATTTCTTACAAACATTTCAGGACGTACTTGTGTCAAAGGAAGACCTTAAAGCAGCTCCACTGAGGCCGATGGCCGGCCCTTCCATGAAAATCCACCTTAAGGTAGTCGCGGTCCCTTTCGCCATCCACACCCCAAGGCAGATACCCTACGCTTTCTGCAAACCTGTCAAGAATGAATTAGACTCCATGGTACAACAGGGAATCATTAAGCCTTGTGGAGATGAGCCATGGGAATGGTGCCACCCTCTAGTCGTTGTTCCTAAGGCCAAGGGAGTTCGAATCACAGTGGATCTCACGAAGCTGACCACACAAGTCTCCCGTCCAGCCCACCCTTCGTCCACGCCCTTAGCTGCTGTCCGTGCTGTCGACTCCACCGCCAAGTTCTTCACCACTGCGGACGCTCTACATGGCTACTGGCAGATGGAGCTAGCAGAAGAGGACCGCCACCTCACCACTTTTATTACGCCTTATGGACGCTTCCAGCATTGCCGGGGACCTATGGGCTTTGCTGCCACTGATGATGCCTATTGTTACCACGGCGACCTAGCTCTCCAAGGCATGAAGAAGTGTGTCAAGGTTGTTGATGACATTCTCATCTTCGACGATGACCTACTGACACACTACACAGGATCCACGAATTGCTCACCCACTGCCCCAAAAATGGCATCACTCTCAACAAAGAAAAGGTTCCACCAGTGGCAAGAGAAACCAAGAGATGAATTTCTGTGGCTTCACCCTTTCCGAAGAAGGAAAGAAGTTGCTGCTAACCCAGGACGAGTTGATCCTGCTACTGGCAATACTTTCCCTACACCATCCAAACCTTAACAGACTTATGTTCCTTGCTTCATGGGATTAGTCAAACCAGTTTGGCAGAGCTTTATGGACGCTTCCAGCATTGCCGGGGACCCCCCCCCCCCCCCTATGGGCTTTGCTGCCCACTGATGATGCCTATTGTTTACCACGGCGACCATAGCTCTCCAAGGCATGAAGAAGTGTGTCAAGGTTTGTTGATGACATTCTCATCTTCGACGATGACCTACTGACACACTACCACAGGATCCACGAATTGCTCACCCACTGCCCCAAAAATGGCATCACTCTCAACAAAGAAAAGTTCACAGTGGCAGAGACCAGAGTGAATTTCTGTGGCTTCACCCTTTCCGAAGAAGGAATTGCTGCTAACCCAGGACGAGTTGCTGCTCTGCAAGACTTCCCTACACCATCCAACCTTACGGACTTATGTTCCTTCATGGGATTAGTAAACCAGTTGGCAGAGTTTACCCCAGATATTGCTCTGACTGCACAGCCCCTTCGACCACTCATGAGCCCCAAGCGCTCTTTTCTTTGGACACCTGATTATGACCTGGCCTTCAAACGTGTGAAACAAGCACTTTCAAGCCCGCCTGTTCTTGCGTCTTTTGACCCAGCCCTGCCAACCATTCTCGAGACCGACGCATCTCGCCTCTACGGGATAGGCTACGCTCTCCTCCAGGACCATGGATCTGGACATCTCCGAGTAGTCCAGTGTGGATCCCGCTTTCTCGCAGATGCCGAAACAAGGTATGCAACGATTGAACTGGAGATGCTTGCAGTATCTTGGGCCCTAACAAAGTGCTGCCTATACCTCAAAGGACTGCCAACCTTCACTCTGCAAACCGACCATCGCCCATTGGTGCCTATCATCAACAGCTACATGCTGGACATGGTTGAATACCCACGGCTCCAGTGAATGAAGGAGCGCATGTCGCAATATCAATTTACTGCAGTGTGGCGCGCTGGCAAGTCTCTATGCATCCCAGATGCACTTTCTCGTGCACCAGTCACCTCTGAGGATATGACTGGCTGTGCTGAGGTAATGGCACATGTCAGATCTGTCATCAACGCTACAACAGCTTCCCAGGACGAGGATTCCCCAACCATTGATGCCGACCGGACCCTACAGGACATGTCGATAGCAGCACAGGCCGACCCCACCTACGTTCGCCTTCACGATTGCATCAGTTCTGGGTTTCCCACGAATCGGTACGACTTACATGCATCGTTATCACCGTACTGGAAGCTGCGAGAAGCCCTCTCTACTGATGGCAACCTTGTGCTCTACGGGGCAAGAATACTAGTTCCTGCAGCTCTACGTCACCACACACTCGCCAGACTCCATGATAGTCACCGTGGTGTCGAGGCTACCAAACGTCGGGCTCGACAAACCGTCTTCTGGCCTGGGATAGACCCGGACATCGCCAACACCGTCGCTGCCTGCGAGCCGTGCCAAGTCCTGCGTCCCAGCCAACAACAGGAGCCTCTCCACAACGACGACCATCCATCCAGGCCCTTTGAGTCGGTATCGGCGGACTTCTTCCAGGTAGCTGGGAAGTCCTTTCTTGTAGTCGCCGACCGCCTCTCTGGCTGGCCTGTGGTTGTCCCTTGCAAGGGTGACACTACTGCCTCCTCGACCATACGGCACTTCTGCCGCTACTTCAGAGAGGTGGGTGTTCCCTTATGCCTGCGCACCGATGGAGGACCTCAGTTTACCAGCAAAGAATTCGCCGACTTCACAGAATATTGGGGTGTACACCACATCACCTTGTCGCCACATTACCTACAGTCTAATGGACACGCTGAGGCCGCCGTCAAGGCTGTCAAGCACTTGATCCTCAAAACAGCCCCTACAGGAAACATTGACTGTGAGGATTTCGATCGTGGTCTCCTTGAGTTGAGAAACACACCCAACCAGTCTGGTCGCTCTCCTGCCCAGGTACTGTATGGTCACCCTCTCCGTACATGTGTGCCTGCCCATCCTCAGTCTTTCACAGAAGATTGGCGGGAAAAGGCCCATGACTGTGACCGCCGAGCCGCTGCCAGAGCTGCTCAGGTGCAGCGCAACTATGACGCCCACGCCCGCCACCTGCCCAGGCTTAATGTGGGCCAACATGTCCGCCTCCAGGACCTGACATCCCACCGATGGGACACAGTTGGGATTGTCATGGGTGGTGCACGATCACGCGAGTACGAGATCCGTCTCCCAAGTGGTCGAGTGTTACGTCGGAACCGTCGCTTCCTATATCCACTGCCCAGCCCCAGTCAAGTTCCCAACTCTGATCTCCCTGTGGTCCCTAGCCCAGACATGGAAAAGTCATCAATTCCCTCCAAAGCCCCTCACAGGTCCCCAAGATTGAACAGGCCTACATAATGTACATATCTACGTGTAATTTGTTTAGTACGTTCAAAATACCTCTTTGAAAGCAAAAGGGGAAGGGGAGGTGTGGAATTATGGATATTTTACTATGCAATTGCTGTACGATTCATTTCCATGTATTTAATAAAATCACCAATTGTGAACACATCTGCATGTGTCGCCCTGTATCATGAACCCCGCACATGCGCATGACTATTCTTCTTGCTTCTTTTGGCGCAAGCTGCACGCCCTGCAGAGCCTCTGTACATATTTACCTTTTGCTGCTTGGAATAAAGAAATCTACGACTCGGGATATCATTTCTCCCATCCTGCAATCTTTCGTCTTCTAATGCAAGACATCACCACCTATCACCAAATAGGGACTTTTGTAAACAAAGAGCATACATCAAAACTGACAAAGATATTGCTAGGGTTTAGTACAATGTTATTTAATTTTTCCACAAAATCAAGAGAATTCCGGATGTGTGAATTAGATACAGTTCCTAGTAGCGAGAATAACAATTTAGTAAGATATTTAGATAGTTTATAAGCAATTGATCCTACAGTACTAATAATTGGGCGCATAGGTTTATTTTCCTTATGAGTTTTAACTAGGCCATATAAATAAGGTAATGAGGGACACTTTACAGTTAACTTACACAAAAGTTCTTTTTTATCTTGAAGACTTTGTTTGATATTGATATTAAAGTTTTTTATTACTTGGTCCAACGGATTTTTTGTGAGTTTTTTGTAAGTTATTTCATCTTCTAGTAAAGTATGCATGCGTGATATGTAGTCAGTTTTGTCAAGAACCACTAAACTATTTGATTTATCAGCCTTGGTAATGTGTAAGCTATTATCATTCTTCAATTCTTTTAAACTTTTTCTGTAGCAAGCGGGGAAGTTATTTTCATGATAGGCATGCGTAGCACTATATGTCATGCCTTTGATAATGTATAAATGATTTTGTGGTAGGTCACAGTATTTTTCAAACTTATATAGAGATGTCGCTATAGATAAAGCTGAGGGTTTGTTACAAATAAAGAAAGACAACCCAAAGCCTAATGCACGCACTGCATTATCACAATTTTTTTGCTTGATAAATTTACTACACAATCACTTCTAGCATTATTGGTTCAATCACTGTCGTTGATAAGGTTTTTTAATTTTCTGTCCAGTTTTCTAATATAGCTATATATATATATATATATATATATATATATATATATATATATATATATATATATATATATATATATATATATATATATATATATATATATATATATATATATATATATATATATATATATATATATAGATAGTTATATATTATATATATATCTATATATATATATATATATACTATATATATATATATATATATATATATATATATATATATATATATATATGTTTTATATGTAGATATATATTTACATATATATATATATATATAATATATATATATATATATATATATATTATATATATTCATAAATCTAGACTCTTCTCACTTAGTCCACGACTAAATGTATCTGACTTAATCAATAGGAAGGCCTTATGAACTCTAGTATATTAACAGGATTCACAGTTTAAGGACAAGATTAGATTTAAAGGGAAAAATGTAGGACCAAATTTAAAGGGGATATATTTACATATTAATTACTTGATGCACTAGGAATCTCAGGATCTAACTTATAACTAAAAGAACAATTACTTGTAGCATTTAAATCCTGTTGCCAACATGCGCTGACGACTTGGAATGTGAATAAGGGGTGCCCCGAGTGTTTAAAGGATAAAGAAGTCTAGTTCTCACAGCAGGGATGAAGGCTATTGGATATCGTCTTTAGTCACTGGTTTCCGCTTCTTAAAGGGTGACGAAGAAGGAAGGGAAATTCACTCCAATGCCGTCAGGTCGGGTCCAGAATGCAGCCATGTGAAACACAATGGCAGGGAATTAGGGGACAGCCCTGCAAATATGAGAAGCTCTGAACTTGGTTTTCTGGGGAGCATCTGAGAGTGAGTTTCTCTCACTGGCCTCTTTTATTAACTTTGGTTCGCCTTCCGGCGGCTTCTGGCTTAATTCTCGGCTTTTGGTATCTGACGCCAGCAGTTTCTGCAAAGACAGGCGAGTGGCAGGACAAACGAAGAAAAAATTGCACGAAAAAGAGAGAAAGGGGTGCTTTTGTGAATGTTCAACTGCTATTTTTACTTTACTGAGTGGCAAAATGGGGAAAATTTATAATACGTCCCCAACTTAGGAGTCATTTCAACCCTAGACGGGTTGAACTGGTGAAGTATCAAGTTTGCAATGTAGTCATTCTCTTTCTTTCCCTCTGAGGAATCTGACTACATAAGACTTAAACTAATGAAATTTGTTGCAGTTATGTAACACAAGCACCTACACTCATCGACTCACAGCCACTAGTTATAAGTATATTAATTTGCCATTGGGCATCTTGCAAGATAGTCTTACTAAGTTACAATTGCTCAAGTTCTCTTTTGGGAAAGTCCCTTAAAGTTCAAGTGAACAACAATAAATCAAATCTAATAATTTAATATTTAACTGAATATTACATTGCCCACTGGTCTGGAGCTAGGTGAGGGAGGGAGCCATGAGACTGTTTAAAAATAGGAGGAGGCTTAATGTCCTGTCCTAATAAAACATCATATATGCCAGGATTGTAGGTAGCAACCACCAAAGTACATATTCTCGAACGGTGAGGTCGTCTAATCCTCAACCAGACAGTAGGCAGGAACATTTCAACATGGTTGAAACTCCAAATCGTAATTAATTTATAACTCTCAATCCTCGTCCATGAGAAACTTTATCCTCTTAAATTATGGATAAGTGCGCACCAGTCATCAAATGTTCAGACCTGGTTGGCAGGATAATGACCTCTGGGAAGTACAACAAATATGGTGTACTGAGCTAGGGGGCCTAGAGTTGACAGGTCTGTCACTGCCATTCAAATGGCAAGAGCGGCAGCCCTTTTGGGGCAATGAGCCCCGGAAGAGGTGTGCCCATCACCTTGCATGAGTCACAAAAGCTCCTGCTAAAATCAGGCTTTGGCCAGTTGTTCCGCTGCCAATGACATTAGTTTGGTGGTTTCCATTCTAAGGGGAGCAGGGGTTGACTGTGGAGGATCTGTTTAAAGTGGCACTGTTCAGAAGAGTGCCCAGGTTTATTACAATACCCGCACATGGGCTTACGCGGCAAATTACTTTGGTGCTGCGTTGCGTTGTCGGAGAGTTGGCAAGAGGGGGAGCAACGGTGTGGATTTTTTTATTTAATGAACACTGTAATTGGTGGTGGGTCTCCTAGACATCTGCCCACTTACAGCACTCTATAATCGGTTTTGGATTTTTATTCACCAAGTATCAAGCTCAGGAGGGGCATATGACAGGAAATCCTCGGACTGAAAATGCTCAAGAATCTCTTCCACAGGGCAGCAGCATTGGAGGCCCTTGTCCACCCCTGGAGGGCAGGCGTCTTTCTTCTACCTTCTCTGACCTCTCTGCTGCCTTCGATACCCTTTCTGCTGCTTCCCTTATCTCTTGGAATTCTCTTTCCTTCTCCTTCCCGGCTCTTTCCTTCTCCTTCACCGCAATTGCGGCTTCTTCTCTTTTCTCTTTCTCCCTTTCTGCTCTTTCTTTCTCATTCTCCACTCGCACTTTTTCCTTCTCTTCGGTTACCCAGGTAGCTAATTCTTGACACCTTGGTCCGCGGCTTTCCCTGCTTCAGTAAAAGCTTTAATTTCTTCTAAAGCAGGGCGGTTCACCATCCTGTAGAAATGGGAGTGTGAGTGCACGAACGAGAATTCCAAGGGTAAACATAGGCACTTAAGCCCTTGGATTGCAGTCCCTGGGAGGCCTAGGATTAGGACCGAGAGTCTCTAGGAATGGTAGGCACAAAGCCTTAGAACATGCGAGCTCTAGACGCTGGAATAGCCGTGTACTGTCCGGGAATGGTGTCACTAAAGGACGGAATAACGCCAATTAGATTCCACTAAGGTGGAATGAAATGCCTCTAGGACATAAGATCCTATCATAGGGATTACAAAGTCTCTGCAAATTATTTCCATGGAACGACAGTCAGCAGACTGTAAATATTCATCACAATGGCATAAAATATTGGCTGCATGGACAATCAAAATACAACAGCAGTCAACAGACTGAAAAATAAAAGCAGTCAACAGATTAGAAAAAAAAAAAATAGTCAATATACTGCAATGGGATGTGCATATAAAAATACGGCAAAATTATTTGTCACGAGGGCGTAAAAAATATTGGCCGCACGGACTATCAAAATACAACAGCAGTCAACAAACTAAAAATAAATGAATAAATAAAAGGCAGTCAATAGACCAATGGAAATCACAAATGCGAAAGTATGGGTTACAATAATTATAAAAATAAAAGCAATCCCTCACCATGGCAAGATAGGCATGTACATAAATGGAGGCAGAATTGTCCATCTCAAGACATAAATATAATATGCACGGTAATAACCACCACTTTCTCCCTGAATGGTGGGAAATAAGCGCACACGATGATGCGATTAAGATGTGTACGTATAGAAAAATATGCCCCTACAAAGACGCAAAATAATTCTTCAAATTCCGTGTTCTTTATATGGGACGTATGCCTCAACGCTGATATGATTGAATTTGTTCAGTGGTCCACCAAAATGTCTTTTGGCCTCGCGTAAGGGTAATATGAATAATATGGGAATGTCCTATCGGACTTCTTACCAAAACAAACAAACAAACAAAAAAAATACTAACAAATGAATGTGATAAGCAGCACGTAGACCACAAGACACTCTTCTCCCAACTACTCATGCAATTTCTCCCTTGTTCCCTTGTCTTATATAACTGACCCTTCCAAGTGGGAAAGAAACGATTACTTCACAAACAAATTTGTCCCTTTGTTGTCTGAAGTAATCCATCGCTGACTAACCGGACCCCACTCACATGAGATGGGCAGAGGGTCGATGACTGCAAACCAAAACAAACTGCTTGTTTGTACTTCTTCTTCCTTACCTCACTGGTATAAAACACTATTGCTTATTTCGTTAATTCAGTCACGTTAAAGTAAAGGTTTTCCTTTATTCACAGACTTGAACTAGAAGAGATATTTTCGTGTGATGCTATCTAGCCATTTATAAACCAAAACTTCTTCTTAAAAGGGAAAAGGACAACTAAATGAAAATGAATGAAAATAGGAAATGGGGTTCTTCCTACTGCCTACTTAGAGGTAATCCTTCCCGAGGAGTAGCTGTAACTCGTTTTTTGCCTATTCCTTGCCTACTTCTTCCTACTAGCCTGCCACATATAGAGAGAGAGAGAGAGAGAGAAAGAGAGAGAGAGAGAGAGAGAGAGAGAGTCGCTGCACTAACGTTAACTGAAGTAAAATCGTATTTGCGAGCTAAAAAGAAAAAAAAATGGGCGGGGTTTAAGCAAGTTTGAATGTAAGTGGGGTGTTTTTTAGTCAAGTCAGGTCTGATCAAGCCCAAAAGTCAAGCGGGATCGACAAACCTGACAGTTGAGGTTTGAATGAGCAACTAACGGTCCGACACGACAGTCAAATAGATTTTTTTCAGATTAAGTCATTCAGAACTGATATGTTTCACCATGAGTGGCGTCTTCGACGAGGCTTGATGAACTAGGAGGTTCATTTACCAAGAAATGGCGCAGAAGAGGATATCGTTCAACATGTCAGACTTTCGATAGATAAGGAGTGCTGGACGGGGTTCTTCGAGATATAAATCGTAGCAATGTCTGTGGAATATAAAAAGTAAAGAATATTCTAACAAACACAAAAGAAATGCAGCTAATCAGTCGCTATTTGAGGAACTAAAGAAAAACTGTCCCAATGCAATGAAAGAAATGGTGAACAAGAAGATAAATAATAAATATAAAACCTTCATATCGGAATGGATTAAGGAAAGTAGAGGCATCTAAGAAATCATTTAAGTGGTGTATAAGACGTTTCGTACCTTAGACATGATATATATACATATTTTTCTTATTTCTTCACATACTGATTTTTATAAAATTTTATATAATTGCAATTTACCTTATGAGTGTAAACAAAAGGAAATTACATAAAACTTTAATTCACCACAGTGATGTTGGAGACTGAAGGACGTAGCGTATTTAGATCCTGGAGTAACGACAAGGTTTCAAAATACCAAATTACGTAATATATATATATATTATATATATATATATATATATATATATATATACATATATATATATATATATATATATATATATATATAATATATATATATATATCTATATATTATATATATATATATAGATATATATATATATATATATATATTATATATATATATATATA
>NC_061100.1:60100453-60110453 GCF_015104395.2 Macrobrachium nipponense
AGGAAATGATCGCTGCCCATACACAAAAACTTCGCCTTTAATAATAATGTGGTAGGTTTTACTAAGGATGAATTAGTTGTTTTCATTAAATTTTCCAAATGTAAGTTTAATTTGGAAAATTTAATTAAAACAACTAATTCATCCTTATTAAAACCTACCACATTATTAGGTTTCCCTAAGGATGAATTAGTTGTTTTAATCAAATCTTCGAAATGTAAACTTACATTTGGAAAATTTAATGAAAACAACTAATTCATCCTTAGTAAGGATAACAATGTATATCAAATAATGAGTATAAAACTTAACCTACAGAGTAAATTATATCATATATAATACTGCTATCTTAATTGTTCAAAACAACACATACTATCAGTTTACCCTGATGGGGCGATATGACGCGTTCAGGTGTGTTAATGTCCCTACAATTTCGTTAATTAACTTTGTCTCATAACAAGATGCCTAACAGTAGTAATTATATTCTAACAAACATTAGAGCAAACTAACAAGGGGAAAATTAATGAAGTAATTCTTCGAAGAGATTAAATAAGATAACACAAAAAATATATAAATTTCACCAAAGACAATGGCAATTTCACAAAATATAAAGACTAGGGAATAACACCAAATCAAAAATCAAATCAACAATGTATAAACGAGCCAGGCTTCGAAAATAACTCAAAGGCTATAGCAACGTTTGCTGGCTAAAATTTTCCCAGGTCAAATGAAATTCTAAGTGCCTAGAATAGGGCACGGTGCCAATTGTGGCACTTTTACGACATTAGTTCATAAAGAAGTATTAATTTATATAAGGCCAGAATAGCTGGCAGGTTTAACTCTGCCTAAGCAGAGCATACAATATACAATAAATGCCTAAAGGCAGTAACTAAGAGGTGAGGAAACCAAGGAAGAGAAGATAGAGAGTACAAAAAGGAAAAAGAAAGTTACCAAAGGGGCAGAAGGAAGTAGTTAAAAAAGGGTAAGAAGGAAGTAGAAGTAGCAGAATCTGGCACTCTCCTCTGGATGAGGAGGGTCAGAATTTTCTATAATAGTAGTTGCACTCGTCCCCATGCCTAATGTTGCGTGGCCCCATTCCCCCGAAGTTCTTCAGCCAAATAGGATTCGGCAGGAATGGTTAGCTGCCGACCGAGGAGGTGCTGTCAGCTAATGGCTTCTTAACAATACGTCTGCTATTTTATTTTCAGTGCCTCGGATGTGTTCTATCTTCCAGTTATAATCTTTGAGATCGAGGCTCCAGTGCATGAGACGCTTGTTCTGGTTCCGGAAATTGGTAAGGTACCGGAGTGGGTTGTGGTCTGTAAGTATCACCAGTTGGAACTTATGGTTCACATGATATGCCTCAAAGTGTTTCATTGCGAGAATGATGCCAAGCAGCTCCTTCTCTATCATGCTATGCCTCTGCCGGGTTCAATTTCTTTGAGTAATAGGCGACAGGGTGCCAAATTCCTTCTTTTTCTTGGCACATTACCGTCCCTATTCCCACATCACTGGCATTGACGGCAATGCAGAATGGCCGATCATTGTCTGGGGCGTGTAAGGACTCTCTTCAGGTGGTCATAGGCCTCCTGGCACTCAGAAGTACACCGGAAGGGTTGATTTCCCCTGAAAATGTTGGTTATTGGGGCGGCAGCATCAGCGAAGTTGGGAATAAACCGTCGAAAGTACTGAGCCATTCCAATAAATCGCTGAGCCTCTTTCTTCGACTGTGGGTAGGACATCCCCTGGATGGCCTGGACATTGGCCTCTTTCGGCATCACCAACCTGCTACCTACCCGGTGTCCCAGATAAATGATCTCTGCCACCCCGAACTGGCATTTCTTTAGATTGAAAAGTAGATTAGCACTTCGAAGGGCCACTAAGATCTTCTGCAAGATTTTCAGGTGTTCCTCCCAAGAGCTGGCATACACAACAATATCATCGAGGTACATCACACAGTTGTCTATGCCGTCTAAGACTTTGTTCATTAGAAGCTGGAAACAACTGGGGGCGTTCCTCAAGCTGAAGGGCATTACCTTGTATTGGTAAAAGCTCTTAAAGTTATGAAGGCGGTTAGATGTCGTGATTCTTCAGCGAGTGGTACTTGCCAGTAACCCTTTTCCAGGTCAATCTTACTGAGGTAACGAGCACTGCCAATACTATCGGGAGCAGGTAGGTCTCCGGCTCTGTGATGGCATTGAGTTTATGGTAGTCAACACAGAGCCAATCTCCCCCCACCCTCCTTAGGTACCCTTGTGAGATGGGCCAGACATTCTTCTGCACGCGGATGGAGTGTACTGTGGCATCAGTGCAACCCAATCGATCAGAGACTACTTCGGGGCATTCTTCCAGGAGCCCTTGGATGGCTGACTTCCGTTATGGCTGAGTCCCGGCATGATTACCTCCAGCTGTCCCATCACTTCCTCCAAGGGTGGGGGGTTGTGGGCCACGTAGGGTTTCAGCAAGTTCATGTGAAGCCACTTTGCTTTCCTTTTTCCACAATCCACAAGGCAATTGAGGTTACCACGTTTTACCAAGATTTTGTGGCGTCCTGTGAACTGGGTTTCCAAGGGACGAAAGGCCTCCGTACGGAGGACCAGAACCTGGTCCCCCACATAGAAAGGCCTAACCTTGGCCCTTTTGTCATACCTTATTTTGGTTCTTTCTTGTGATGCAGCTTCACTTGCCTGCGCGATAGCCCAAGCCGCCTTGAGTTTCCGTTGGATCACCGGGAGTTCCTTCAGCCAATCTACCTTCTTTGGGTCTGCCCAGGCATCATGCAGAATGTCCAGTGGCCCCTAAGTGGAGTGGGCATAGAGCAACTCAAACGGGCTGTAGCCTAGAGTCTCCACCGGGACATGCCTGATAGAGAAGAGGGCATAAGGGAGATTTTCTTCCCATCCAGTGCCGTCCTCCTCGCAGAGTTTAGCCAGACGGCTCTTGAGGGTTTGGTGAAACCGCTCGATGATCCCTTGGCTTTGGGGCCGGTAGGGCATCGAGTGGACATGCTGTATGCCATGGCTGGCCAGGTAATTCTAGAACTCATGTGACATGAAGTACCGGCCTTCATCTGTCTGGATGACCTTGGGAAATCCAAATCCACAGAAGAATGGGACTAGGGCCTTTATGGCATTATTCTAGGAGGCACTCCGGACTGGGATGGCTTCGGGATATCTAGTGAACCTATCTGTGATGGGTAGGCAGTACTGGTTCCCCCTCTTCTCTGTTCGCCCTGGTGGAGAACAGTAATCTATGCAAACCTCCCTGAAGGGGATATCCATGGAGGGGATTCTCCTCAGTGGGGCTTTTGGGATGACCTCGCTTGGGCAGCCCATAACTTGACAGGTGGGGCATACAGGTAGCAAAGCGTTTTACTGCTTTCTGTAGCCCAGGCCAGTGGAACTTGCTTGCCACTGCCTGTGTTGTTCAGGAGGCACCGAAGTGTCTGTCAAGGCCATCATGGGCCATCATGGGCCATCCATGGTAGAGGACACCTTGTTCTAATAGGTAGCCATCCCTTACTAGGTCAGCGACTTCCTCCTCGGAGGTGGCCGCTTCTTCCCGAGCCTGTTGCAGCTCACAGTCCTCCTCCTGGGCTCTCACCAGCTCAGCTCGGCTCAGGGATGGGACTTGTGCATTAGCCCCATTGACAAGAAGGGCGGGAATGCTGGGGGGCCCTTCTTGGGAGGATTCAGTTGCAAGTGGGTCCTGCAGCCAATCAACATTTGAAAGGTTGGTCATGGGCTGATTACGTACGGGCAGATCGGGCTGGGGGGCAGTCATGCACCTAATAGGAATATTTGTGTCCCTCCACTGGACGAAGTCATGGCCCAGTAGGAGGGGGCGGCCAGTGATTAACTCATCAGCCACCCCAAAGAGGTGATTTCAACCTTGGGGATGGGCGCCAGTGTTAACCCTTAGGCGCACGGTCAGGAGGCCCTTAGTTGTTGAGCCATCTATCCAATGGATGATCATCTGGGAGTCTTCTTGGATGGTGGCCCCATTGGGCACAGCGTCGCGAACCATGAGACTTACTGCAGCAACGGTGTCGATTATGTTCGGCATGGGTTCTTGGGTACCTGGTTCACCAATAGGGGATAAGCATATGTCATCCAGGCTCAGCCACTCCAAAGGCTCATTCAGCTTGGTGATGGTTTGCACAGCTCTCGCAGCAAGGTTCATTGGGCATTTTGGAGAGTTCGAGGAGTAATTATCATCCCTTCATCCCTTTTGCAATGCCAGCACTGTGGAGGGCTCTGCTTGCAGGGGCGAATGGCTTGGGGGTGCCCTCCCCCTCTGTGAGGAGCTCAAGGCAGGCCGCTGCTGAGGGTTAGGCCGAGAGTGGCACTGTTTCAAGGAATGTCACTGTCTATTGCAGCGCCCACACACAAGTTTCCGAGGAATTTTCTTCTTTAAAGAACTCTGCAATGGATGGTGGGTGTCATAGGCATCTGCCCATTTACAGCACTCCAAAATAGTCTTAGGGGCCTTGTCTACCAAGTGGGTGGCAAGATCAGGGGGAGTGTAGGACAGGAAGTCCTCTAATTGAAAGAGTTCTAAGACCTCCTCAACAGATGTTGCATTGGAGGCCTTCATCCTCCTATGGAGGGCCAGTGTCTTCTTGGCTGCCCACTCTGTCCATGTCTGGTTAGTCTCCTTAGGCATAGTCCTCCATTTCTGCCTCAACCGGTCTGGGGTCAATTCGTAAGCCCCAAGGATTGCCTCTCGGATGAGGGTGAGGTCTTGTCGCTCACTCAGGGGAAGGGCCTCGAATGCAGTCCGCCCTTTGCCAGCGAGGTGCTTGCCAAGGAGGAGGGCCACTTCCTGGGGGCTTGGATGGAAGTTCTCGAACACCTGCTCGAAATGATCGAGCCAGGTGTCGGGTTCATTATCATCCCAAGTCCTAATGAGGCCGCCCATGCTGTGGAGGTAAGAGGGCGCAGGGGGCGTGGGACTCGGGGGTGCCAGAGTGGCACTCTGGACTGCCATAGCCAGTTCATGTGCTCTTTCTTTCTCCATTTTGGCTGCTTGGAATACTCTTTCAGCAGCTTATCTCCTCTCTTGTGCTTCCCTTTCAGCTGCTTCTCTTTTCTCTTGTGTTTCTCTTTAAGCTGCTTCTCTTCTTTCTTGTGCTTCCCTCTCCTTCTCCCATTCGGCTGCTCTCTCTTGGGCCACCTCTTTCCGCTTATCATTTACCCAATTGATCAGCTTTGCGCCCTCCAGCCCGAGGGCTCTTCCGGCTTCTGTGAAGGCCTTAGCCTCCTCCAGTGCTGCGTTACTGACCATCTCCTCAGCAGTAAAACGCTAGTAGACTAGCCTGAGAATAATAGGATGGAAGGCAGTAGTAAAACTGCAAATGTCGCCAGAGGTATGAGGAAATACTCAACGCAGATGTGGCAAGATAACCGTAAATCCCTGCAAATACAGTTGCTACTGGTGCGTAGCACAGCAGAAACCTCATGCCATAAAATCTATGTAATTTACAGTTCAGCGGAGAACTTGACACCGGTAATGGATTTGATATAAAGAAAGAATCTGGTCACAAAATTCACGGAACTTCAACGTGAAAAAAAAAACCTGGCAAAAAAATGTTGTAAAGGCGGAAACTTCAACACCAGTACGGGTTTGTAAAATAAAAAAGGGGGAAAAAATCTAGTCACAAAATTCACAGAAACTCAATGTGAGAATGTGACAAATAAATGTCGTAAATGCAGAACCTCAACGCAAATACGGCTTTGTAAATAAAAAGAAAAAATCTGGTCACAAATTTCACGGAACTTCCACATGAAAAACGTGGCAAATAAATGTAAATGCGGAACCCCAACACAAATACGGCTTTATAAATAAAAGGAAAAAAATCTGGTTACGAATTTCACGGGACTTCAATGTAAAAACGTGTCAAATAAATGTCGTAAATGCGGAACCACAAGCAAATACGGCTTTGTCAATAAAAGGAAAAAAAAATCTGGTAACGAAATTCACAGAACTTCAACGTGAAAAAATGTGGCAAATAAATGTTTTAAAGGCAGAAACTTCAACGCTAGTACGGGTTTGTAAAATAGAAAAAGGGGAAAAAATCTGGCCACGAAATTCACGGAACTTCAACGTGAAAAAACGTGGCAAATAAATGTCGTAAAGGCGGAAACTCAACGCCTGAACAGGTTAATATAAAATGTATATGGGGTTTCCCTTTTTTTTGTTTTCTATATATATCGTCTCAAGGACGGAGACGAGAAGTGGATAAAGGTTATTTTTCCTTTTCTACCAACGCAAATCCCTGGTCTATCTTACCCTTGAACCTACCTTTGCTCAGAATTCGTAACGCTAGCTCGTATACATTAAAGGGAAGAGGAAAAACCAGGATAAAGATCTCTCACCCTGCATAAATATAACGCCTCTGCACAAATTCCCCTTTTTACCCTAGCTCTCGCGAACCTAAGACCCTCGAGTCCGCGAATTTAAAACCTGGATAAATTAGACCCACACACGGGTCGTCTAGACAGAATGAATGAATCACAAATGTTTTCAAGGTCGTGTTGAACCTACGCTAATGGTAACATATACCCCTTAAACGCCGAGCCGGTATTTTCAAAAGTGTCTCCAGTATGCCGACGGCGTTCATGAGTGAGCGCTGAATCGGAAAAAAGTTTGTTTCAAAAAGCAGCACGCTTAATTTTCAAGAGTAAGAGTTCATTTTTGGCTCCCTTTTTTTTTTGGCATTGCCTGAAGTTTAGTATGCAACCATCAGAAATGAAAAAAAAAATCATTATCATATATAAATATTGGAATATATGACAGCGCAAAATTTTTTTTCATATATAACTGTATACGAATCGCGCTGTGAGCAAAACGGTTAAAGCTAATGAGTTAATTATTTTTTCGTTGTATTTTACACAGAATTGCAATGATTTTGGTATATAACAAATTGTAAAACGATCAAAGCAACACAGAGAAAATATTATCACAATATGATGCATGAATTCGTAACGCACGGACGTAAAAAAAAGTTGTTTTCAAAAATTCACCATAAATCGAAATATTGTGCTAGAGCCCGTTTCATGCATAATGAAGGTAATTGATTGAATATTACTAGAGTGTAAGTGTTGTAGCTTACATTGCAGTTTTCGTCCATTTCGGTAGAGTTAAAGTTGACCGAGGGTCGAATCTTTTCTATTTATCGTTATTTATATGAAAATATTTCAAAACTGATAAAGGCTACAACCATGGGTTGTTTTTTGTTGTATTCTACATAAAATTGCGCACATTTTCATATATAAAAGTTTTTTTATAAATTCACCATAAATTGAAATATTAGAGACTTCCAATTTGTTGCAAAATAGAGGTAAATAATTGAATATTACTAGAATGTAATAGTTTTAGCTTACAATTGCTTTTTTTGACCATTTTGGTCGAGTCAAAGTTGACCGAAGGTTGAAATTTTGGCAGTTAACGTTATTTATATGAAAATATTTCAAAACTAATAAAAGCTACAACCATTGGTTGTTTATTATTGTATTAAACATGACATTGCACACATTTTCATATATAAGAACTTATGTAACAGCTAATATAAAACGGTGCAAACATTACGACAATCGGACGAAAGAGTTACCATGCAGACGTAAGGAAATGGTTTTTTTTCATAAATTCACCATAAATTGAAATATTGTGCTAGAGACTTTCAATTTCTTGCAAAATAAAGGGAAATGATTGAATATTACTAGAATGTAAGAGTTTCAGCTTACAATTGCGTTTTTCGACCATTTCAGTCGAGTCAAAGTTGACTGAAGGTTAATATTTTGGTACTTATTGTTATTTATATAAAAATATTTCAAAATTGATAAAAGCTACAACCATGGGTGGTTTATTGTTGTATTCTACATGAAATCGCGCACATTTTCATATACAAAACTTTAAGTAACGGCTAATATAAAACGGTGAAAACATTATATTTGGACGAATTTTTTTTTAAATTTTTTCGAGTTACCGCTCGGACGTAAGGAAAATGTTTTTTTCATAAATTCACCATAAATCGAAATATCGTGCTAGAGACTTCCAATTTGTTGTCAAACGAAGGTAAATGATTGAATATTACTAGAATATAAGAGTTTTAGCTTTCAATTGCGGTTTTTGACCATTTTGATAGAGTCAAAGTTGACTGAAGGTTGAAATTTTGGCATTTCTCATTATTTATATGAAAATATTTCAAAACTGATTAAAGCTACAACCATGGGTTGTTTTTTGTTGTGTTCTACAAGAAATTGCACATATTTTCATATATAAAACTCTATGTAACGACTAATATAAAATGGTGCAAAAATTATGCCAAAGTGACAAAATAATTTCTGAGATGTGTCACTGATGCTTTTTAGTGCGAGAAGAAAGAAATTCGCGCTTGCATGCCTGGGTAACGATTGTAAACAAAACAACAGCTTGATCCGTGAACTCCCAGCATCCCTCAAGGTGGACAAAGGACATTCAGTAGAGAAGTAATAAAAGGGAAATTTGAAAATGTAAATAGCAAGATTCATCTTGGAAAAATAGGGCTGGTTGAAATTTGCACTTTCGAGACGTACCTTTAGTCCTTAGTGGCTAGCACATATATTGTGGTCTCTGATGAGGGCCCCAACCAGTGACGACGAGACAATGGGGCTGACAAACAAGTCAGTCAGAGGCGAGCACGTCTGCCCGCTAAAGTAGCTGGAGTGGACTGAGATTGAAGCAGGGTATTTTCGAACGGCTTAGGTTCACACACGGCCTACTGCATTGTCTGGAAAGATGCAAAAACACAGCCAGCAAATTTGTGGGAAAAGAGGTCTAACGCTAGGAGTACCTAAAGCCCATATAACCCCTACGACCTGCCCTTCTTACCCTACACTAGGTCTAGTTGTTAACGGATTATTTTTCCCCCAGACCAGACATGGGGCTCTTCTAGCAAATAAGTAAAAATGATTGACACTGGGAAGACGAGGCAATCAGATATATATATATATATATATATATATATATATATATATATATATATATATATATATATATATATATATATATTCATACATACATAAATAAAATCACAAGCCATAAAGGAAAGCGAAACATTGGTGCACAGCTCCAAGGAGTTTCGACTCTCGTCCCTTGTTAAGCAGAGTGATATGAGTATGAAAGTAAAATTAGAAAGAATGCTTGTATAAATGACATATAGGGATTAGAAAGGAAAATATGTAATTGAAATCCAGCATAACTGGATAATTAGGAGACCTACCAAAACAGGGGTAAAATTTAAGAGATTTACAAAACATTAAATCCAACTGCTCAGAAGCAGGGACAAGGCAAATTAAAAGATTATACAGGGTGGTAACTGACCATCAAAGATGTTATAAGAATACAATTAAATAGATCTAATTTTGATGAATAATAAGATTTTTTTCACAATGTGGCCATTTTTACCGAACACCTTTTAAACATGGAGATAGATAAAAAATATATATAAGGTAACTAATTTTTTATTAAATCATTGATTTTATCTTTTAAGATAATTTTTTAACAATTTGCTTATACAAGGGTCTGAATAATACTTTCAGAGGTAAGGTTAAAATTACAATTAGAAGTAAGATGTAAAATTGCAAATTCTACAATTTACTTCTAATTGTACTTTTAACCTTAGCTCTGGCCTGTATTATTTGATTCATGAAACTATAAGCATGGAATGAACATGCGCAAAATCACCGTGTGCAGCATACCACCATGCTAAAGGGTGGAGAGAGCTTTGTATCACAATACACACTTCGTCTTATTGGAGTGTAATCTCTTAATTTTCCATGACAATGTCTTGTCATCTATTACAATTATTGCATTATGGTAAAATAAATATTGTAGTACAAATTATTCAATCTAGTAATTTATATTTACATGATAATACATTTAAAACAAATCCTAAAATTATTAGTATTAAGAAGACTGACATTAATAAGTGATCTGTAGAAATAAATTTTTTTATATCAACTTC
>NC_061100.1:60120453-60124407 GCF_015104395.2 Macrobrachium nipponense
GTACTTCTAATCAGCCAGGATAGAATGATTGAAAGAGATCCTTATTTTTTTCAATTCCTTGATTTTTTTTTCTCTTCTTGCTTGGCGGCTGCTATGTGGTGTTTTAACACCATGGCACTTGATCAAGTCATAAAAAAATTTAATAGCACAGGGAATAACATCCGTAATGATGAAACTGAACTACTAGGCAAATTGTCAGACAAATTTCCTTCGCTACCTTACCTGTACGGATTAGTCAAATTGCACAAAGAAAATAATCCTATGTGGCCTATTACCGGTAATGTTGACTCAATTTCATATAAACTTTCGAAATAAATTACTAAGCTCTTGTCCCTGTTACTTGGACCTATCTCAGATTCTCATATATATAATGATCTAGATTTAGTTGATTCATTTAACAAAATTAATTTTTGCCCCGCTGATAGATTCGTTAGTTTTGATGTATGTTCTCTTTTTACTAAAGCCCCTATAGATTCTATTTTAGAGTATCTTGGTAATGAACTAACTCAGCATGAATTACCTTTACCTGTAAGTCACATTATTTCACTCACTAGGTTGTGCATTTGTGATTGTAAGTTTATATTTAATGGTGAACCTTATCAACAAATATTTGGTAGGGCAACGGGCAACCCTTTATCACCACTCCTCTCAAACTTTTACATGGAATTCTTTGAAAAAAGCTATTTACCTAATATCATTTATATTCCTCTAAAGTTATGTCTGCTGGTATTGATATAAATGATTTACTCTTTAAATTGAATAACCAGGTAACATCGATTAAGTCACTCTAGAATTGGAAAAAGACAATTGCCTCCCTTTCTTAGACGTATTGATACATAGAGAACCATTTCAATGTTGATTCAGTATTCATAGGAGACTAACCAACAACTTAACTTATGTTCATTTCTATTCAGGCCACCATGTTAATATTAAAATATCGATTCTTTCTTATATGTTTTTAAGAGCATTCAGCATTGTCAGTCCCCAACATTTGGATCAAGAAATTGAATGCATAAGAAAAATAGGGAAAGATTTAAGGTTATCCTTCAAATATGTTAGATATTTGCTACAATAAAGCCCACAAAAAGTTTTATAGTGTAAGTAATACAGAAAAAGACACTTCTAAGAACATTCTCAGCTTGCCTTATTTTAATAGTTTTGAAACCATAAAATTATTGTTAAATCTTTCAAGGTCAACCTCGTTTTTTTCCTGTAATAACACACTAAAAGGAATTGGCCCCAGGGGAAGCAACAACTTAATATATAAAATTCCATGTTTGGACTGCCCCTCCTTTTATCTCGGGCAATCTAGCAAAAGCTTAGAAGTAAGAATCAAACAGCATAAATATTTTGTCAAAACTGGGCAAACATCTAGTGCAATATTCATTCATTTAAGTGAAAATGCCCACCAGATAAACTGGATTGGCAGTCCAGAAATTGCAAGATCAAAAGATGTCTTATAACAAAATCTTTTAGAATCTGCCATTATACAACGTACTTCCCATTTTAATTTTAATATTAGTCATGGCCTGTTTCATTTAGACCCTTTTATTTGTAACATGTTTAAGAATGGCCTCAAAGATACAATTACAGACTTAAATACAAATTACTTGCCTTATAGATATTTTCTTTGTATATGTATGTTTAATTGTGAATAAGTTTTTGTTTACCAAAGACTTCAATGTGGTTAGTTGCTGCGCTGTATATTCCTTTAATTGTCTTGTCCCCGTGTCTGAGAAGTTGGACTTATCTTTTTGTAAACCTCTTAAATTGTACCCATGTTTATGTTTGTTTGGGAAGGTTACTAATTCTCCAGGTGTGTTGGATTCTAGGTACTTATCTCCTTATAATCCCTATCTGTCACTTATATGACCCTTCTAAGCCCTCTCAGTTTCTCATGCATGTCAGTCAGTCTGCTAAGTAAAGGACGTTCAGTCGAAAGATCTTGCAGCTACCTGAGTGTTTCACTCTCCTCCCTGGCTTATACCTTTATTTATGCATTTCTCATGTTCCAAACTTTCGTGATTCAGTTACACACACACACACACACACACACACACACACACACACACACACACATATATATATATATATATATATATATATATATATATATATATATATATAATAATATTATTCTTATCTTTTTTACTATTGAAATTTGATTCGTACTTTAATTCACAAAGTAATGTTAAAATTTTTCAAGAAATCATTAATCTATATTACTTATTGAACACAAATGTACCCCTCACGGTACATACTATAATGAGACTTCAGTTCATGTAACTTGATATTTGACACACGAGGGCTCCGTTTGAACATATTACTCTATTTTTATTTACTGCTGTTAATTACATATAATCTGACAGTAATTCAGTGCTATTTCTTGGTCTATTAAATATTCTTACATTGCATATATATATATATATATATATATATATATATATATATATATATATATATATTATTCTTATCTTTTTTACTATTGAGATTTGATTCGTACTTTAATTCACAAAGTAATGCTAAAATTTTCAAGAAATCATTAATCTATATTACTTATTGAACACAAATGTACCCCTCACGGTACATATTATAATGAGACTTCAGTTCATGTAACTTGATATTTGACACACGAGGGCTCCGTTGAGCATATTGCTATTATTACTGCTGTTATTTACATATAATCTGACAGTAATTCAGTGCTATTCTTGGTCTATTAAAATATTCTTATATTGCATTTGTATGCAATAGCATACTTTTTGGAGGGGGCAGCGTTTGAAGCTCATATAGCCAGAGAAAGGATGGAGGAGGGACTGAGGTCTGGGACTGTTCTCCAAGCATGGTTGCTGACCCAGACCAGTGGTCTTTGGCAGAAGAACGAGATACTCTCATAGCCAATGAAAATCAAGCTGGCTGTGTTGTCACACAGCGTGACACAATGCCCAGCAACATCACTGCACAACTCAGAAGATCTCGGAGGTTGCAGCTATGTGACCATCAACACGGCAGAAGTGTCTTTGGGCCTGGTCCAAGAAACCAATGAAATGCCCAACTTGCTACCATCAACCAATGGGAGATCAGCAAGAAGCAGACGCTCTGCTGATGACCATGCATATAAAGAGGAAGGACACCACAACAGAAGCAGTCTACTCTCAGCTTCCTAGCCTAGAGGATGTCTGGTAGCTCTAGAAGAAAGCTCGCCAAAAGAAAAACAAAGAGAGAGAGAGTGAGATTTTGATAACTATGGCATCATGGTATACCTGTAAGAAAATTGTAATAGAAATATATACACCAATCTTGACTCTACATTTGAGAATGGCCTCCATAGTCACTCTAATAGCCTGTTTAAGTAGCACAGAAAATGCCACTATTAAAAAAATAGAGAATAATCTCTACAAGCATAACGCTGCTGAATTAGCTATTACTTTGAATAAAGTATGTCCGAGAGAGGGTCTGCTTCCCAAGTACACCAATAATCCACACAACCTGTCAGCAAGACACAATGACGCAGGATCTTTAGGAAATCCCTCCTACAGGAGCAAATAGCAATCAAGATTACCGAGCTGCGTATCCCCCAGAACGAGACTAAGATGCTGCGGCAGGAATGGGAGAGTGTGCAAATCAGCCCTGGCACCAGCGTAGTAGGAGAGGAACCTCTAGCAGCTCATCCTTCTAAAGCTGGGTCGCAATGGCCATTTCATTTCGAGACCCACGCTTCATGACAAGAGACTCAAAATCGAGCTGCTCCTTGACTCCATCCAGGAATTCAAAGCCCAGAATATGGTGAGGAATACTGACATCCTTCAACCCTCTTACTTGCTGAGCCCTAACAGAGAGGGGCTTGCACTCCAGCGGGATCCTCACTAAGAAGATGAAGAAAACAGTGAAGGATTTGAAGGAGAAAAACAACACCACAGTACAATTTCCAGACAAGATGACAGCCAACAAAAGACA